>NW_022436943.1:2026797-2175194 GCF_009761245.1 Sapajus apella | reverse complement strand
TTTTGCCAAAGCTTTTGGTGTTTTAGTCATGAAGTCCTTGCCTATGCCTATGTCCTGAGTCTTTAATCCATCTGGAGTTAATTTTAGCATAAGGTGTCAGAAAGGGGTCCAGTTTCTGCTTTCCGCACACGGCGCTAGCAAGTTATCCCTACACCATTTATTAAATAGGGCATCCTTTCCCCATTGCTTGCTTTTGTCTGGTTTGTCAAAGATCAGATGGTTGTAGATGTATGGTGTTGCCTCCAAGGCCTATGTTCTGTTCCATTGGTCTATATTTCTGTTTTGGTACCAATACCATGCTGTTTTGATTACTGTAGCCTTGTAGTATAGTTTGAAGTCAGGTAGCATGATGCCTCCAGCTTTGTTCTTTTTGCTTAGGATTGACTTGGCTATGTGGGCTCTCTTTTGGTTCCATATGAAGTTTAAGGTGGTTTTATCTAGCACTGTGAAGAGGGTCATAGGTAGCCTGATGTAGATTGCATTCCATCTATAAATTACTTTGGGCAGTATGGCCATGTTCACAATATTGATTCTTCCTAACCATGAGCATGGAATGTTTTTCCATCTGTTTGTGTCCTCTCTTACTTCATCAAGCAGTGGTTCATAGTTCTCCCTGAAGAGGTCCTTTACATCCTTTGTTAGTTGCATTCCTAGGTATTTTATTGTTTTTGTAGCAATTGTGAATGGGAGTTCACTCTTGATTTGGCTCTCCTTCAGTCAATTATTGGCATCTAGGAATGCTTGTGATTTCTGCACATTGATTTTGTATCCTGCGACTCTGCTGAAGTTGCTTATCAGTTTAAGGAGATTTTGGACTAAGACGATGGGATCTCCTAAATATACAATCATGTTGTCTGCAAATAGAGATAATTTGACTTCCTCCTTTCCTAACTGAATACCCCTTATTTCTTTTTTGCCTGATTGTGCTGGTTAGAACTTCCAATGCTATATTGAATAGAAGTCTGATAGGCTCTCCTTTGTGGGTAACCTGACCTTTCTCTCTGGCTACCCTTAGCATTTTTTCCTTCATTTTAACCCTGGTGAATCTGGTGATTACGGGCCTTGGGGTTGTTCTTCTTGAGGAATATCACTGTGGTGTTCTCTGTATTTCTTGGACTTCAATATTGGCCTCCCTTGCTATTTTGGGGAAGTTCTCCTGGATAATATCCTGAAGAGTGTTTTCCAGCTTGGATTCATTCTGTCATATTCAGTTACACTCATCAAACGTAGACTAGGTCTTTTCACATAATCCCATATTTCTTGGAAGCTTTGTTCATTTCTTTTCACTCTTTTTTCTCTAATCTTGCCTTTTCGTTTTATTTCACTGAGTTGATCTTCAATCTCTGATATCCTTTCTTCCGATTGGTCAATTTAGCTATTGAAACTTGTATATGCTTCACGAAGTTCTCATGTTGTGCTTTTCAGCTCCATTAAGTCATTTATATTCTTCTCTAAGCTGTTTATTCTCACTAGCATTTTGTCAAACCTTTTTTCAAGGTTCTTAGTTTCTTTGCATTGGGTTGGAACATGTTCTTTTAGCTCAGAGGAGTTTGTTATTACTCACCTTCTGAAGCCTGTTTCTGTCAATTCATCAGACTCAGTCTCCATCCAGCTTTGTTCCCTTCCTAGTGTGGAGTTGTGATCCCTTGGAGGAGGTAAGGTGTTCTGGTTTTTCGTGTTTTCATCCTTTTTGTGCTGGGTTCTTCCCATCTTTGTGGATTTATCTACCTGGGGTCTTTGTAGTTGGTGACTTTCGGATGGGGTCTCTGAGTGGATGTCCTTTTTGTTGAGGTTGAAGTTATTCTTTCTGTTTTTTTGTTTTCCTTCTAATAGGCCCCTCTGCTGTAGGCCCCCTGGAGGTCCACTCCAGACCCTGCTTTACTGGGGATCACCCACAGGGGCTGCACAATAGTAAGGGTTATTGCCAATTCCTTCTTCTGTTATCTGTGTCCTAGAAGGATACCCTCCAGATGTCAGCCTGAGCTCTCCTTTATGCAATGTCTCTGGATATACAGGAGTTGGGGAGCTGCTTGAGGAGACAGTCTGTCCCTTATAGGAGCTTAAATGCTGAGCTGTGAGCTCCGTTGTTCCATTCAGAGCTGCTGGGCAGGTATGTTTAAGTCTGCTGCAGAACTCATAACCGCCTTTTTTCCCTAGGTGCTCTGTCCTGGGAAGGTGGGGCTTTATTTACAAGTTCTTGACGTGCTGCTGCCTTTTTTCAGAGATGCCCTGCCCAACAAGGAGGTAGCCTAGTCACAGTCTGCCAGCAGAGGCATTGCTGAGTTGCCATGAGCTCTGCCCAGCTGCTATGTAAACGTCCTTGCAGTTTTGTTTAGAGAGGTATAGTTAGAACTGCCTCGGTAATGGTGGTCTGCTTCAGTAATGGTGGATTACCTCGGTAATGGCAAACTGCCTCGGTAATGGCAGATTGCCTCCTTAATGGTGGACTGCCTCGGTAATGGCGGACTGCCTTGGTATTGGCAGTCTGCTTCAGTAGTGGTGGACTGCCTTGGTAATGGCTGACGCCCTTCCCCCCACAGAGCTGGACCATCCAGAGTCCAGCTGCACTTGCTGTAAAACTCTCAATCCAGAGCATTTCAGATTGCTAGTCTTTGTCGTTGTGGGACCTGCTGAGCCAGATCAACTGGCTCCATTTCAGCCCCCTTTTTTTCAGTTGAATGGGTGGTACTGTCTCCCAGGTGTTCCAGGCGCCAGTTGAAATGGCCGCCCAGATTTGTGTGTTTTTGTGCAGAGACCTGCTGTGCCGGCTGAAACAGCCATGCTAGAAACTCATGGCACTTTTCAGCCCAGGAATCTCCTGGTCTTTGGGCAGTAATAACTCATTTAGAAACGCAGTGATCACTCACCCTCCTCGTTGTTCTCGCTGGGAACTTCACTCCAGGGCTGTTCCTATTTGGCCATCTTGGATCATCCAAATTCAATCTTGTACAAATTTTTTAAAGAATGTAGAGTAAAAATGGAAGCGCTGTAGCACAATTTTTCTTACAGGCAAAGAAATGGTACATCTTACAGGTAAAACATGTATGTTTTTTGTTACAACTTTAGGGAAGCCAAAGGTTTAATATCTGATGCCCAATGAATCTGATATAGCAGCTCTTTCCATATCAGTTCTGACAAACCCTATCAAATTTATTTCTTAAAACTTTCCCTTAGCCATATTCATTCACTCCTATCCCACAAATGTTGCTGGATTCCAAGCCAACATCATCTGCTTTGAAGCCCTTCACAAATGCAATCAGTACCCAACATACAACTTGCCATCCAGTATTTGTCAGTCAAGATACCACATTAGGTTGCCCTTCCCTTTCTCTTCACTTTCCCATCATCACTGTAGACGCCCCCTGCTACCTGGGACTTCCTCTCCATCCTCAAAAATGAAGAAGAAATTAATATATTCCCAGATAAATAAAAACTGAGAGAATTCATTGCTAGCACACGTGCCCTGCAAAAAACACAAAATAAGTTTTTCAGGTAGAAATGAAAGGACACTAGACAGTAACTTGAATCCACACAATGAAATCAAGAGTACAGCAAAGGTAACTACAGAGGTAAATGTAAAATATAGTATAAACGTCTTTTTTTTCTTTGTAACTCTTTAGAGCTCTCCTACCCTAAGTATAAATTACAATTTTTTAAATGTCAGGCTACAGTTTAATAGGTAAACACTGAATCTGTTTTAAGAAGTAAGTTTTGTATTTCACTTCTAGAATAGAGACAGTTAAAGGAAATACAGCATCTCTGAAAATAATGAAATGCTTCAAAGCAACCTTGTGGTAGATGAACTACCCTTCTACATGTGTTTGATCATTTGGCTCAATGAAGTTTTAAAACTCTAACCTCATCTTATTTTACCTCTTTTATATCTCTGGAATCTGTCCCTTTTTCTCTAACACCACAGCTAATAACTTAATCCAAGGTATCATCATCTCTCCCCTGGATTACTGGCAGCCTCCTAATGGGTATTCCTAACATTAGTCCTGCTTTACTCTAATCCATTTCCTACACTGATGTCATTAGTGATGTAACAGCAACAACAAAAATCAGATACCATCATTCTACTCAAAATTTTCAAGTGGCTTTCCATAATCTTCAGGGGAAAAATTTAAATTCCCAAATAATATACAGGTCAGGACATGATCACTACCTCTGTCTCCAGCATTAGAATCACCATATGCATAAATAATCTATACCCACCTTCTCTGCAACCCTTAACAGCTATTTAAAATAGGGTCCCAGAATACCACACATCTACCTTTATACATGCTATCTTCTCTGATTAGAAAAACCTGACCTGGTAACACCCCCATCTCTACTTCTTTACTCTTCAGGACTCGGTGCCTATACCTACACCCACCCTAACTCCCAACAATGCTGAGTTACATTATCTCATAGATTCTATCACAATTACCATAGTACTTACCAAAATGTACTACAAACACCTGCTTGCTATGTATTTATCTCACAGACTGTAAGCTACTTGAGCATAAGAACTGTTTTCTTACTCCTATTTTTTTTATTCCTAGTATATGCACAAAATGCCTGCCATGAAGTAAGTGGTTAATCAATGTTTGAAAAAAATGAATGAAAGGGTGAAGCAGGTTGTACACTCAAAGACCTATGGAGAAGCTATTCAATTTTTACTATCTATTTCAAAACAAAGCATCAAAATTAATAATCTGGTAAAACTGAAATACCAAAATTAATCTTTACTAACTTTGTAATCAGTAAAAATAAGTAAATAATCAATATACTATTATAGTTCTTAATTTTTGTAGCTCATTCTTCAAGCTCATTACAACCAGGAAATTAGCTTCTTTCAAATTTTGATGCAGAATTCTAAAGTAACCTTACAGCAAATTAAACAATATGATCTATGATCCATATGTACGCCTTGACTATTAAACTTATTTTGTCTTATTAACAGTATTGGAGGGATTTTTTAACACCATGGATTAAAAAGTGAAAATGAAATTTTTAAGGCGGAAAAGTAAAGCTCAAATAACACTCTTATCAGTACTTTTGCAATTGTGTTATGAAGCCTTTGAAACTGCAAAATTTCCAGCAGACCTAAACATGTATAATGTGCTATATGTCAAGTTGTATTTCTAAGGTAGAAGAAAAATTCCATGTCTTTAATACTTTCTCCTTTAAATGTTTCCTTATGTATAAAATAGAGCAAAAATAGTACTTCTTGCTCAAAAGATTGTTGAGAAGACTACAATTCATGTATCACACTTTTGCCTCACACAAAATAAAAACTTTGTACATGTTTAGGTATTATTATTACTATAATTATTATGATATGTCCAAGTCCCAAAACGTTACCAGTAGTATGCTTTTCAGAGGAAAAAAGAGCACACCATTCAGATAAGTCTATATTCATTAATGAATATATCTACACACCAAACCTGTCTCCATTTCTTTCTACTGATTCCCATCTAATTGAAGAAAGATTTGAGTAGTATTCTACTGTAGATTGGCTCTTAAATCATTTCTCTAATAAAGTCCTATGAAAATTTAACCACCACCAAAAAAGGTGGAATCAGCACTTAATCGCAATCCTGGATTACAATATGCATGATCAGACACTACCCCAGTCTGGGTCTTCATTTCTTCATCTGTCCAAAGGCAATCACAGTACCAATCTGATCTCATAGGGTTAACTAACAGAATTTAAAAATAATTTGTGTAGAATTGTTTGCTAACCTTGAAAATATTTCATAAATACAGGTTAATACTACGATTTCTGTAAAATGTCAAATAACATATATTCCACATTTTGAGTAAATTGTCCTTGCTTCCTTCAGAACCAGGTCTTGACTCTTTAGCCCAACTTTATTTGCTTTGGATATATACACAGACATCTTATAAGGTGTTTCCTCCAATATAAGGTGATACCTTATATCACTATGCATAAGAAATGCTTTCCATATTAACTGAAAAGAGATGAACTAGTAAGTTCCCCTAAAGGATAAATGACTAAGAGGAGAGAGGATGATCTCTGGCTTTGAGGATTCTCTCTTCTTTTTTTTTCTTTATTATACTTTAAGTTCTGGGGTACACGTGCAGATTGTGCAGGATGGTTACATAGGTATACACTTGCCATGGTGGTTTGCTGCCTCCATCCCCCATCATCTACATTAGATATTTCTCCTAATGTTATCCCTCCTCAATCCCTCCACCTCTGCTAACCCTTCCCTATGCCCCCAACCCCTAACAGGCCTCAGTGTGTGAAGTTCTCCTCCCTATGTCCATGTGTTCTCATTGTTCAACACCCACTTATGAGTGAGAACATATGGTGTTTGGTTTTCTGTTCTTGTGTCAGTTTGCTGAGAATGGTGGTTTCCAGTTTCATCCATGTCCCTGCAAAGGATATAAACTCATCCTTTTTTATGGTTGCATAGTATTCCATAGTGTGTATGTGCCACATTTTCTTTATCCAATCTAACACTGATGGGCATTTGGGTTGATTCCAAGTCTTTGCTATGTAAACAGTGCCGCAATGAACATACGTGTGCATGTGTCTTTATAACAGAAAGATTTATAATCCTTTCGGTATATACTCAGTAATGGGATTGCCGGGTCAAGTACCTAGTTATAGTAAGTGGTTTAACTAAAAATAATCTTAGAAACATGGATCCTAATTCCTACCCTAAATCCCACTAGGACACAACATTGTTATATGTACTCTGCTTTCTTACCAAGGTACTCATTACTAAGAAGGCCAACTCCCAGAAAGAATGAAGAATGTAAGGATACATGTGAACTAACTTTAAATCCTACTGTGTGTCAGATACCATCTTTACCTACTTTTAAACTCTCAAAACAAACTGAAAGGTATTACATCTATTTTACAGATGATTGAGTTACTTATTTCACAGAGATAGTATTAGAACAAAATGCTAAAACTAAAGGTCTGACTTCAAAGCCAGTTCTTTCTATTTCACCACACTATTGATCCCGTGAGGCAGAAGCCAAAATTTTAAAATGTCACCAGAGGGTTGTATCCCCAGTGAAGTAGCTGGTTACATAAACTATCAAGTTTCTTTTTTTTTGTTTGTTTGTTTGAGATGGGGTCTTGCTCTGCTGCCTTGGCTGGAGTGCAGTGGCACAATCACAGCTCACTGCAGCCTCGACCCTCCCAGGCTCAAGCAATCCTCCCACCTCAGCCTCTGAAGTAGCTGGGACAACAGGCATGTGTAACTAATTTTATTTTTTGTAGAGACAAGGTCTCACTATGTTGCCCAAACTGGTCTCAAACTCCTAGGCTCAAGTGATCCTCCCACCTCAGCCTCCCAAAGTGCTGTGATTATAGGCATGAGCCACCACACCGAGTACCCATTATGATTTTTAAGGAAACTTCAACATGAGCTCTTCTAGTGCTTTTTAAATGATGGACACTGTCAAGAAATAAATTTATCCTATAACTGGCTTATCCAGGTAGAAAACTGACTCTTTATTCAAATGACATTCTATTAAACTAGAATAATCTCCTTAACCTTGACATAATGGTTTTTGTAAATGTAAAAAAAAAAAAAAAAAAAAAAGTCAGACTGAGGTATTCTGATTCATCCAAGGACATTTTCTCTATTAGCCTAGTAACATATAGCATAAAGTAATATACAAGAAAACCTGGAATAGACAGGTAATTATTCAGCCACATGCTTCTCAATAAGAAAAATTATTTATCTACTATAAGAAAAAGTAATCTTACACTAAAAAACAGCAGCAGAATATTACTTGGAATACATGTTAAATATTCAGTGTCTTTGTTAGTTCTATATAAAGTTATACCTAATCAAGTTAAGTTTAGAGATTTAGCCTCATAAATATTTCTATAACGAACGGGATATAACCTACATTTCTTAACACACAAGGCAAAGGCAAATAAAACAAAGATTTGCTGGTGTATATTCCCAATTCTTTCAAAGTAAACCAAAATTTTCCTATACAAATTTTCCTTTGGAGAACACAGGAATAAATCCTATCTGATTAAGAAAATTGTCAAAAGAATACAAGTTGATCTAACATGTCTGGCTCAGTGTGCCTATTATAAACAATTCTGGTCTCTGGGCATGAAAAACTGATAATTTTCAGCCACTTGTTTTATTACATCTAAGTCTCAATTATCCACAACTAAAAAAGATAGAATAATGAAATTTTACAATGTCCCAAATATATAAATTAATCATAGAGCACATGGAAAAAATGCTAGAAGAGGTAACATTTGTGCCAGCTTTACCGCTCTCTCACAGGAGTCTCAACAGTATAAATCTTAATTCATATATCTTCACTACCCAGAACCTTCCAGAAAAAAGGATCATACTGTCTTTTTTAAAAATCTCAGTTGTAAATAACTGAAGGAAAGCAAGCAGAGCTTTCAAAAAAAACTGAGTCCAGACATTTTTCCTATTGTTGCTGTCATTCACTTTTCTAATTTCTCATTTTAATTCTAATAAAAACTTTAGCATAACTGAGAAAGACAAACTAAAATTACTCAGGGATTTTTATGCAAAACTTCCAATTATGTGTCCTAAACTCTTTTACACCAACATGAGTTCACAAACTCTGACAGATGTTTTATAACTCTGTTTAAATATTCAGTCAGTAAAAGGATGAAATTTTTAGAAAACAGAATGATTTCATTCTTCTCAAAAACCAGGGTGGTCTATGGGCAATTTTAGTACTAGTGGTGTTGCTGGGGGAACAAAATGAAAACAGGTGTCATCAAATTCAAATTAAAGATTTAGTTCTATTTTAAACCACCTTAAACAATGTTTCCATAAACTTTCTTCTAACTGATACTACTATAAATTTGACAATATTTTATAACAAGAAAAGGATTATAAACTGTCTGTAGACCATCAAATTTTAACTGTAACAAATTTTGACTGATTGGCAACACTTCCTTTTAAAAAACTTTTTCATTAAATATGCAGCATCATTTTAAAATCTGAATGAAAAAAAGGCAAGTCAAAATAAGAAAAGAGAGCAAATACAGCCTGACACTCTTTTCTGAAAGATTTTACTTCGAGCCTATGCTGCTTTAAACATAAAAAATGAAATACAAAACAAATTAAATTCACAACATATAAGGAAAATGTTATACAATTAGTAACATGAAAATCTAACTTTTCCTCATAAATGTAACTATAATCTTTAATGTTAAAAAAAATCAACTTTTTGTTTCTTAGTTTGGTAATGAAAAGAGTATAAATATTTGGTTTCTACCATTAAGTAGCACTTATTTTTGCTCTTAAAAGAGTAATGAAGCAAGTGACTCACTATAAAAAAGCAAATCGTTTAAAAATACATTACATCTATGAGACATTTTCTCAGTTGTTTAATACAGTTTCAGTGACAAAATTCACTTGATTTTGTTAAATGACCATATAAGAAATTTTTAAATGGTAATATTGTATATTGGTTAATGTTCTTCTTAATAAAACTGTTTAAGATTCTTTCAGAATGGATTATATACATTGTTCCCAGTGAGGATTCTACATACAGGTAAGATGAGTTGTACATTCTTCAGTATTAATTTAAACAGAAGTGATTTCTCGTATCAGTTTTGACACATGACAGCTTTTTAAGCTTTTAGGGGCATTTAATCTAGCACCAAGGAGAGTCCTTTTATATTGATTGTGAATAATCAAATTCCACTGTCATTTCAAATCTTTCAGACAGTTCAAAGATTTATTTTTAGCAGTGCTTTACAGAAGCACAAGAAGTTGGTTCACTAGTGTGGAATCATAACTTACTAGTTGGATTCTTTCCAATACTTACTAGTTTCATCAACTAGTTTTCAAAAAAGCTTAAAATTTCAGTATTAATAGATAAATGTCTTTGAAACTAGTATTTCTAGCTTCAAGTTTTCCCCCTTAAATTGTATTTATAAAAATAATATGAAGTATTTTTTCAGATTAGTACATGTATTTGAATCACAAAAGAAAAATATACAGTATTAAATAATGTTGAGCAATGTAAAACTTCCTTTACAGTTACAGTTTCAAGTAATCTCACTTGTGTGTAATTATAAAATTACCATACTCATCTACTGCTTACTTTGAAAGCGATTAATCAAAGTCAGAGAAAGCCAACCATCAACTGAAGTGTGTTTCAAATTTCCTTCTCAGAGGCACATCAAAAAAAGATGAGTCAATTTTACTTTAATTAAAACCTCATTTAAGAATATGAAATAAATTTTTTCTATTGAATTCCAATTATATTTTAATTGTGTTCAGCTTTCAAACTGCCTCTGCTACTTGATTACACGAGCCAAATTAATCTTTCTTCTGAATCACATAAACAGTTATAAAAACAAAATACCTGGATTCTTTTTATTGTTCTAGTGTGTATTGTTCTAGAGGCAAGACTCCTCTGCTTGATCATAACACCAAGCCTACCCTTAGCTGACAGTTCAGATGTGTGTTTTTTGTTGGTTAAAATACAGGAAGACATCCTTTGTATAAATTTGACTAATTAATCAAAGAATAAGAAGGCAGGGGAAAGAAATTTATCTAAAATACTTTTTGACTAATACAAAGCAGTCTTCCAAAAACTGAAAGTGAAATTTTTAGAGAAACTATTTGTTCTAACATGTTCTCTTAGGGTGCTTCACACAGATCGTCAAGGAAGTATCCCCAAAAAATCAATGAACACCCTGAATACAGGGTCTTCAACAGAATCAAGCAACATGTTACACAACTGAAAGTAACCAAGTATCAATCCCTACAACACTTGTGTCAAACAAATCTGCTTCTCCTTTCACCTTACTTACCTCCTTTCTCCTACCTTGTTCTATTTATGGCCTAGCCCTTCGAAGATAACCAAACACAAGAAAGATTAAAGATGCCTTTCACACGACAGAAGAAATAACTCACTGATAAAATAAAGAGATGTTCAGAAGGCTGTAGCTGCTAGTATTCTTCAACCATAAGCTTCTCCACCTGTATCTGTAGTAGATAACTGTACTTTTAGATAACTTTTCAACCCTTTTGAAGGGTTTCAGGTTAACAAATATTTGAAAATTAGTATTCACTACACTGTATTATAAAAATGAATAGAGGTCAGGCGCGGTGGCTCATGCCTGTAAATCCCAGCGCTTTGGAAGGCCAAAGTAAGTGAATTACTTGAGTCCAGAGGTTTGAGACCAGCCTGGGCAACATGGTGAAACCCCATCTCTACAAAAATATACAAATATTAGCCAGGTATAGTGGTGTGTACCTATAGTTCCAGCTACTCCAGAGGCTGAGGCAGGCAGGTGCCTAGGCTAAAGGGGTTGCAGTGAACAGTGATCGCACCCCTGCTCTCCAGCCTGGGTTACAGAGTGAGGCCTGGTCTCCCAAAAAAAAAAAAAAAAAAAAAAAAAAAGAAAGAAATGCTGACTCAGAAAAGTACTCACTTGTGATAAGAAGAAATAATCTAGATGCAAATAAAAATCATTACATTTAATATAACATCTTTAGGCTCAAATGGAAGCTCACTAAATATTAAGTCAATCAACACTGACAGAGGCAGGAAGCAGACAAATCCTAGGCAGACAGGGTGAAACCCCACCTTCAAGCCAAAAACAGCCTAAAACCTGTGACCCAGCGAGAGAACTGTTTGCCTGCTCTTTCCCGATTGGTTCTTTCTGAATAATGTTTTTTAACTATTCAAATGTTGCCTTTTCCAATACTACCTATGGCCCACAGCCCCAAATCCTATGCCTATAAAAACGCCAGATCCAGCTGCACTGAGAGAGATGACCCAACTTAGGGTGAGAGATCACCTGCCTCTCCCCTATCTAGACTCAGAGCTGCTTCATCATTCAATAAAATTCTCCACCCTCATCATCCTTCAACTGTCATCATGACCTCATTCTCCTTGGACATGGGACAAGAACTCTGGACTCACTGAATGTGGGGACTGAGTGTGCAGTTGGGTGGCTGTGGGATCCACACTGGAGTGCAAGCCAAACTTGGCCCAGCAGCCTTGAATAGATGGGGCACCTCCTCCTGCAAGCCCCACAAAGGGTCCAAAAATCCTGCATCAACACTATTTAAATGTTAAAGGAAAAGTCAACATAAATAAAGTGTATAACATGCTAAAAATATATTACTGATAAGGCAAAATGAAATTAGAGAATGTACAGTAAAGCTCTCTGGAATAAGAATCTTCTCTTATAACATTTTTGCCAATGGCTAAACTTCCAGAAACATCTATGAAATTAAGGACAGCCTTTGTAAACAGAAGGGCTAACTCCTTACATGGAGACTTAGCACCCAGAACTATTATCTGAATCCATCTGAGCAGGAAAAAACCCACTTCCATGGGGAGGAGTAAAGCAGAGACAAAGTTCATTACAGTTAGATACAAATGGAAATGCCACAAATTATATAAAAGCTCATACACAGAAGAAATTAGCAATGTGGTTATTTGTATGCATACAAAGATACACAAGAAATAAAATATTTTATACTGTATGAAAACATGTTTAAGAACTCACTGATAAAGTTCTCTGAGATAAATGTTGAGGTTTTTGTATATAAATTTTTTGGTTTTGGGTTTTTTGCTTGTTTTTTGTTTTTTTGAGACAGGGTCTCACTCTGTCATCCAGGCTAGAGGGCAATGGTGCAATCATGGCTCACTGCTGCCTCAATCTCCTGAGCTCAAAAGATCTTCCCACCTCAGCTTCCAGAGTGGCTGAGACCACAGACACACATCATCACACCTCGCTACTTTTTAAAAACCTTTGTAGATAACAGCGATATGGTTTGGCTATGTATCCCCACCTAAATCTTACCTTGAATTGTTAATAATCCTCATGTATCAAGGGTGGGACCAGGTGGAGATAACTGAAACATGAGGACAGTTCCTCCCTGCTGTTCTCAAGACAGTGAGTGAGTTCTCATGAGATCTGGTGGCTTTATAAAGGGCTTCCCTCTGTGCTTGCCACTCATTCTCTCTCCTGCCATCCTTTGAAGAGGTGCCTTTCACCATAATTGTAACTTTCCTCAGACCTTCCCAGCCATGTGGAACTGTGAATCAATTAAACCTCTTTTCTTTACATATCACCCACTCTCGGGTATTTCTTCACAGCAGTGTGAGAATGAACTAATACAGACAGGGTCTCTCAAACTTGCCCAGGCTGGTTTTGAACTCAAGTGATCTCCAACCTCAGCCTCCCAAATACATAGTCCTAGCACTTTGGAGGGTGAGACAGAGAGGTGGCGGGTAGTGGAGGGGATTGTACCACGGGGTTTGAGGTCACAATGAGCTATGATCACACCACTGCACCCCAGCCTGGACAACAGAGAGAAATCTTGCGTGGGAAAGAAAGAATTTCTTTTTGTTTTGTTTTACAGTTTTGGGAAAGATCTTTTCTATAGAATCATATATCTGATATTGCAATATAATGACTCAGAAATTTGTTTTACATAAAATCTCTCATCTACATGTCATCAAGCTATTTACTTAAACAACACCATCTCTTCCACAGGCTCTAGCACATTTAGAAAAGAAAGAGCTTTGGGGTTTTGTTTTGTTTTCTTTCCTGTGCTCAAAAGTTCAGCTAAATAAAGAAACAATTATTTTCCCAAAGGTTTCAAAGCAATTGCCTCAGTAAATCAAAAGAATGCTTTCCTATTAGCCAAACCATATAATTTAAGATGATTTAAATTTTCTCTAAGAACATAGTGAAAAGTTAGGTGGTAATACGGTTAAAGACCAAAATTCTGGAAAACTGCCAAATTCTGGCACATTCCAATCATCAAGTTATTACTATTTAGTGGAGATGAGGGGCACTCATGAAGAACTTTTTATGCAGGTTTAAATTTGACATACAGAGAAGACACATAATTATTGCGAAATACTTAAAGGGATCCAGGAAAAAGCTATTTTTTTTTCTTTTACTCACTTTTCTCAGCTACACCTTTCTTTAAACAAAAATAACAACAACAAAACAACAATAACAAGAACAACAAAATGCACATTTACTGACTTTGGGTGGTAATTAGTTCCAAAAATATCAAAAATATCAGAAAGAACATGTTTATATTTAATGTTTCGCATTACATATTTTGGTTATGGCTTCTAAACTTTCTCATAGCCCAGACACTCAACTATTCAACCTAAATTTTTCCAGTTGCCTCAATGTTACATAATTCCCTTTTCAATTTTGTTCAGTCATACTTAGGACCTACTTTATATATGGATGAATAAAACACTATTTTACATCTAGGTTACAAGATCAGGATATAAAGTACAGTGTCTGGGTTCTAAATCTGGTTCTACCAATTACTAGTTCTTTATTCTCTCTATACCTTACTTTTATCATCTGTAAGCTGTAGATAATAGTAATAATACCTACAAAATAGGGTTTGATGTGAAAATTAAGTAAGTTAGTATTCACAAAATATTTAGAACACAACCATAAAAAGGAATAAAATGCTGATGCATGCTACAACATAAATGAACCTCAAAAACATTATGCTAAGTAAAAGAAGCTAGACACAAGAGTCACATATTGCATAATTCCATTTAGATAAAATATATAAAATAGATAAATCCATAAAGACAGAATGCAAACTGGAGGTTGCCAGGATTGGGGGTGGGGTGGGGAGTAAAGAATGGGGATACAATGCTTAAGAAGTACCAGGCTGTATTTTGGAGTGAAAGAAATGTTTTAGAACTAGATAAGAGTTCTGAATGCCACTAACTGTTCACTTTAGAATGGTTAATTTTATGTTATATGAAATTCACCTCAATAATTTCACATTTTAAAAAAAGAAATTAAAAAAAACAATTTATAGACACCATCCAAAAAGATACTTAGAACAATGGTAGTGATATAAAATGAGTTCAGTAAATGTACACTATAATAATTATCAATGCCACATAAACTGGTAAATATGTAGAATACTATGTTACATCCCAGAGATTCAAATAATATACATAGGTTTGGAGTTTCTGTTATTTTAACAATTTATTTCTTTTAAATTCAGCATAAAATTATGTAGTTCTTCTACAAGGAACTCTCATTTCCTCCAAAAGAGACACTCAAGAGAGAAAATACATATGAAAAATGGCAACTAAAAATTTATTTTATATATTTACTGCTACATATTATCCAAGTTATGTTATTTTAACATATAGTGCTTATGTGTTAAACTATCTGGGAAATAAAGAGGTGAATCATGAAGAATATACACATAAAATGACAACCAAATAATTATTTTGTAAATTTAATCCCACAAATTGTAAATATTATATTGTTACATTTGGCTGTTTAAATAACATAATATATAAAATACCACTAAAAGACTCATATACATATTTACAAACTCAATAAAGGTCTCAATTTGTGATGAATCAGAGAAAATGAGAAAACATCTTCATAATGGAATACAAAAATGGAATTTAGAGCTGGATTGGCCTGGAGAATGCAAATTTAAAAAGGACAAAATCATAAGGCTAGATTTGTGGATATCAGAAATCAATGAATTCATTTTCCTTTTTTGAGGCCAAAGAAAAACGTAAAAGTAAGGCCCGAAGCCGTGGTGCATGGCTGTAATCCTAGCACTTTGGGAGGCCGAGGCAGGTGGATCACTAGGTCAAGATATCGAGACCATCCCAGCCAAATGGTGAAATCCCGTCTCTACTAAAAATACAAAAATTAGCTGGGCATTGTGGCACATGCCTGTGGTCCCAGCTACTAGGGAGGCTGAGGCAGGAGAATCGCTTGAACCTGGGAGGCGGAAGTTGCAGTGAGCTGAGATCACACCACTGCACTCCAGCCTGGTGACAAAGCAAGACACTGTCTCAAAAAAATAAAATTTTTAGAAAGGTAAAAGTAAAAAAAAAGTATTCTATATATCAAACTTAACACATTTATACTGTAGTTTAAAGAATATGTCAACAAATGAAGAGATCACACCTCCCAAATAATTATAGCAGTCAAAAGATTGAGTCTAAAAACACTTCACTTCAAATTAAAAGCTATTAGAAGAGACTATGAGGCACTTTCTACTAATATCTCAAAAGAAAAACCATGAAATAATCAAAGCAAGCGAATAATTCATATTTTCCATTTCTTTCCCTCATATATTTGTGTTACTATTAGAAGGCTGTCTTTTGGTTTTCTTTGTCATGCCTAATGTTTATCTTATAAATTTCCACTAAATGTGTTACTAAAAGTTCCTGTTGGGAATGATAACTACATTTCAAATACACATTTATAAACAACAAAAGAGAAAACTGTCATTAATTTTAATATGAAATTAAATGATTAGAATAAACTTTCAAATATATGTTGACAGCAGTCAAATAATTGGGGCATGACGCATGTAACCTTCACTGGTTCAAAAGCACAGGGTTTAGGTCAAGCTTCTTAAAACAGCCAAATGTTTCAAGAAGTGAAGAAAAAATATACATAAAGTACTTTATGAATAAAAGTAGTATAAATGAGCAAGGCTTGTGGAAAATAAAGCATTGTACAGATTTTATATCACACATGCCAAGACTGTTAATTACACTACACTATATGTGAGAAAAAACTCTCCAACTACAGTAATTGTTACATTAAAAATATGCATGCGGAAGAAAAAAGATAAAAAAAAAGAAAAACATGCATGTTATCTTTTTCTGTGCAGGTCTTTAAACAAATAAGTCAGCTAGCTTCCTGAAATGATGTAAATGTGATTCAATCTAAACATAAAGATGTGATTTTCTTACACATCATGAGTTCCATAAAACTTTGAATAAAAATAGTATGCATTCTATATGCCATCTTATCTGTATGTCTATTTAAAAAAGGGATTGGCTGAGCTATGGAAACCAATATGGTGGTTCCTCAAAAAAGTAGGCATGAAATTATCATGTGATCTAGCAATTCCACTTCTGGGTATATACCTATAATAATTAAAAACAGGGACTCAAGCACGGACTCAGAATTAGAAGCAGGGACTCAATTTGTATGCCCACATTCATACAAAGCACAATTCACAAGAGCCAAAAGGTGGGAACAACTCAAGTTTCCATCAATAGATGAACAGATAAAATGACATGTATGCATAAAATAAAGTATTATTCAGCCATAAAAAGGAAATGAAATTCTGAAAGATAAAAATGAATGAACCTTGAATACACTGTGCTATATAAAAGCAGCCAGACACAAAAGTACAAATATTTTTATTCCACTTATATGAGGTACCTAAAATAGTCAAATTTATAGAAATAGAAAACAGAATGGTTGTAACTTGAAGCTAGAGGAGAAAGTAGTAGGAAGTAACTGTTTAACAGGCATGGAGTTTCAGTTTGGGATGATGAAAAGTTCTAGAGGTGAACAGTGGGGGATGGTTGCAGAGTAATATGAAAGTATTTAATGCCACTTTAAAACAGTTAAACGGGGCCAGGCGCAGTGGCTCATGCCTGTAATCCCAGCACTTCGGGAGCCCAAGGCGGATAGATCACCCAAGGTCAAGAGTTGGAGACCCTCCAGCCTGATCAACATGGTGAAACCCTGTCTCTACTAAAAATACAAAAATTAGCCAGGCATGATGACATATGCCTATAATCCCAGCTAACTGGGAGGCTGAGGCAGGAGAATCACTTGAACCTGTGAGGCAGAGTTTGCAGTGAGCCAAGATCGCACCATTGCACTCCAGCCTGGGCAACAAGAGTGAAGCTCTGTCGTAAAAAAAAAAAAAAAAAAAACCACACAGTTAAACAGTAAATTTTGTTAAGTGTATTTTGCCACAATAAAAAAGGAAAAAAAATAAGTTCTGTGTATGGATGGTAGTGATGGCTGTGTAACAGTGTAAATGTGTATATGACATCACTAAACTGTATACTCAAAAATGGTTAAAATGGACCACGCATGCTGGCTCACGCCTGTAATCCCAGCACTTTGGGAGGCCAAGGCAGGTGGATCACGAGTTCAGGAGTTCAAGACTAGCCTGGCCAAGATGGCGAAAACACTGTCTCTACTAAAAAATCCAAAAAAATTAGCTGGGCATAGTGGCTCGTGCCTGTAATCCCAGTTACTTGGGAGGCTGAGGTAGGAGAACTGCTTGAACCGGGACCCAGGAGGCGGAGGTTGCAGTGAGCCAAGATCGCACCACTGCCCTCCAGCCTGGGCTACAGAGAGAGACTCTATTTCAAAAAAAAAAAAAAAGGTTAAAATGGTGAATTTATGTTTATTTCCACAATATTTTTAAAAGTTGGTTAAGGTCTTTCAGTAATTAGCTTCACTCTAAATTATTTTTAAGGCATATCAGAATATAGTTGCTCAGAGGCTTCTAAATACTTTGTAAGCAACTGAACCACCACTACAGCTAACCAGCACCCCTAAACCAATTATTACCTAGCAAAGTATTACTGCCCTTCAACCCAATGGCCCTGCCTAAGTCTGGCAACCATATAAAATGCTTGATACCACTTCTGCAGTAATAAGTAGTGAGCTCTTCAAATACAACACTTGACGTCCAGGGGAGGAGCAGATTATAAACAGAGTATGCTTAAATCTATTTTACCAATGGCTGATGACTAGATTTAAATCCTCAATCACATTTCCTGCTACCTGACTGGGCCTTGCTTCATTATCTGTCACCCTTGGCCCTATTCCTTATATCTTTAATCCTCTCCTCTGGGTTCTACATCTCATTCTAAAATCAGACTAAGTCTCCTCATGCTATTAAAATCTTCCCTGGATTCTGAAACTCTCAAATTTCCCCACCCCAACTTACACCCTTTTCTAGGCTACCAAACGCCTCTACCTGCCATTCATTCCTGGATCCCCCAGGAATTTACTTCTGCCCACTACCTGACTGAGTTACAATCCTGAAAGTTAACCATGACCTCCAATCTGATAACCTGTTATTTATAATGCCCAAACTAAAGGCAAAAAAGGAAGAAGGAAGAAGGAGAAAGAAGAACAACAAGGAAGAAGAAGAAGGGGCAGAGGGAGGAGGAAGAGGAGAAAGAGGAGGAGGAGGAGGGGAGGAGGAGGAGGAGGAAACATTTGTAAAAGGTCAGCAATCACAACCTCCCTAAAACTATTTTCTCTCTTGGCTGAAATGCTCCTAATTTGTCTCTTACTCTCTGGCCTCTCTTATAAATCTCCTTCTGCCAAATCTCCAAATATGGGTACTTGTCATTTTCCGTTCACCCTTTTTCTTCCCTCTCCTAGGAATTTTTCAGAACTTTTCCTCTTGAAACTTTGCAAAACATATGAAAATGTTTTACATTTTACATGGTTACCATCAGCCCAAGAGGCTGCAGAAGGAGTCAGGTAGTTGGAGAACAGTTCCGCCTACCCTAGTAACTAAGTAGCTGGCAACAGAGGTATGCTTCCCTACTGCACATGTATATATCAGTGTCCAAGGTTAAGAAAACCACATTTGTATTTTTTGGCAGGTGCAATACATTTTAAATGAAGAAAACATTTAGAATGTTTTCTTTTTAAAATGATCGTACTGCTAGAAGGAAGTATCTAACAATCTGTTCATTATTAATTGCATGTTTTCTGATATGGTTAATTATTTGGGCTTGATGCAATCATTCAGCTGGTTAAGATTGCTTACTGATACAAAGTTAAACACAGGATGTATAAATTGCAATGTAAATATCAATTTCTTAAGGCTAAAAAAAGATGATTTCCTCCAATAGAGAGTTCCTAACATTGTATGTGGAAATAATATTTGTAGAAAAGAAACAGAAAAATGAAATCCATAGCGAATTGATACGCTATACCTTAATTTAAACATTATCACCAGAATACTTAAATTCTTAAAAAGTATAATTTATGATATTTAATAAATAATTTATAAGTATGAAAAATTAAAATCAAGGACATTTTATAAAACTTCAGGATTAATGACTAGTAATGACTTCTTTGCCTAAGTTGCTTCCTTTTGCTTTAAACAAAGAAACCATACATTTTAAATTTTTATCATAAAAGTAGAATGTATGTGAAATTATTTCACTTTAGCAATTTTTAAAATATTTTAAGTCTCAAAACTTAAGGATATGGAAAATTGATCAAGATGTGGTGATAAAAGAAAAAAAGTTATAAAACAATGTAACCTCATGATTCCAATTCTGGTTAAAAACCAGTATGTTCTCACGGGCACAGCAGACACACAAAGTACATAGATGCCCATATATCAAAATGTTAACTATAAATCTCGAGGTAGTACAAGTGAGTTTTATTTTCTTCGTTAATACCTTGTTTTCTTCATTTACACTTTTATTCCTTTCTACAGCAAACATGCATCACATTTATAGTTGTTTCCTTGAAGAATAAGTTCTGTATTTCATTCCATTTCTGCCTTCCTGCTTATATTTTGATAGAATAGAAAAGGACCATCTTCCAAAGCTGTGCAGAGTAACTTTTTAGCATTGACAGTGTTGTCATGTACCTAGTCCATCAACAAGTCCTGTTAATCTACTTACAAAACATACCAGAATTCAACTACTCACTATTTTCACTGCTTCATCAAGAGATGAAGTCACTGTCATCTCTTGTTTTATGCAAAAGTCTCCTAACTAGTCTATGTAATTCCACCCTCACCACCTTTCCGGCTCTCATATCACTCCTCTACTTGGAAATCCTGTGACTTCTCATCTCATTTAGAATAAACGTCTAAGCACTGATTGTAACCTACAAGGCTCTATGATCTGGACCAAGAATCACCAGGCAAACTCCCACATCAGCATCACTTAACTTGGAGTTAGTTGGCTCTGCCTATATATTCTATACCCAGATACCCTCATTTCCTTCAGCTTTTTATTCAAGTGTCATCGTCTCAGTAAGGCCTCCAATCTCAATCCAACACAACACATCAACCACCCCACTCCACCCTTGAAATTTCCTATCTCATTTCCCTGTTTTAGTTTTTCTACTCTAGCACTTATTACTATCTAAGATACACGATACATTTATTTCTTTTTGATATTATCTCCCTTTCTCAGTACAATATAAACTCAATAAAGAGAAATTTTTACCTCCGTTTTTCCTGCTGCTGTATCCCTAGCACCTAGAACAGTCCCAAGCACAGGGTAGGTACTCAATATGTATCTGCTGAATAAATGGATAAATGCATTCCAGTGAATCCACAAGCTTAACCCACAGCTTCCCAGTTACAGTAATAGTTGACTCAATGAATGTCATGAAATGATAGCGACACATTTATTCATATTCTGAGAATCAATGACTTTCTAAGTGACTTTGCACAGGGCAAGAGAGCTGAAGAATAGCTACAGTGAACAATAATGTGGCCATATTTTCTCAAGCCTAAAAGAGAGCATCTAGGACCTTTACTTCAAAATTTAAGAATAAAATTATGACTTGATTTGGTATAACGAAGGTACTCTGAGATCATACTGCTGTTACTGTTGGTATTAAAAGTAAGCAAAACTGTCTAAAATCATATTGTCACTCTTCTAACTTTTTCACTAGAATATTCAATTCCAGTCTGTGAAACTGGATATATCTGTCCTTATGTAAACAAAAAACTAGCTGAATATCATACTACTATGCACCTGAGTATCTGTTATCTGAAAGATCTTTGGATCTTTTATAAACATCAATCAGTGCTGTGTGGAGAGAGCTAAGGGGAAAGGCAATTAGATACTGTGAAAAAATGGAGACAATCAGAAGACATACAGTCCATGGTGGCAGTGACAGAGTACGCAGGAGGTATGGATAATCTGGGTAAGTGCCATGGAAAAATAAATATCATGATTGAACTTGAGGCAAATGGAAACAGTTCAAATTGGCTTCATACACTACTCTGTGGAACATATGATGTCCATATGTCCATTACCAACAAACTGAAACATGGAAAATAAAAAAAGCCAATGCTATAATGGCTATAAGAACACACCCAATGCCAGTCTCTACCACACCACAACAGCATAACTTATTACAGCTGCCAGGTAAGTTGTCTAAGAAGTCAGATGCAATAAGAAAAAAAGGAGAAAGAACTAACTATAAACTGTTCTCTTTCCCTACAGAAGACAAAGTTAGGATCTATACTAGAAAGTAGAATGTGTAGCCACAATAAAGACTGAAAAGCAAAGCACAATTTTTTTCTCTGTAGACAGTTTCTAAAAGTATAAACGACTTTGTAATTAGAGAAGACAACATTTTACCCCAAACTACAAACGATTTAAGACCCAGAGAACTAAATAAAAAACAATGGAGGACTAAGATGGAATAACTTCCAAATAAAAAATTATAAATATGACCTTTCAAGTTTTGAAATACATAATGGAGTATAAAAAGAAACTGACCAAAAGATGTGGTGGGAATCCATTACGTTTTACATCAGTTTTACTAAGTCTACCAAATTTTCCTTCTATACTTTCTAACCCCCACCTTTGTTTTCTTCTTTTGAGATGGAGTCACTCTGTCGCCCAGGCTGGAGTGCAGTGGCGTGATCTCGGCTCACTCCAATCTCCACCTCCCAGGTTCAAGTGATTCTCCTGAGTAGCTGGGATTATGGGCATGTGCCACCACACCTGGCTAATTTTTAGTAGAGACAGGGTTTCACCATGTTGATCTTGAACTCCTGACCTCGTGATCTGCCAGCCTTGGCCCCTCAAAGTGCTCAAATTACAGGCATGAGCCACCACACTCGGTCTCTAACCCCCACCTTTCTATACTCTCTAATTCCCAAAGTGATTCATCTTCAAGATACAATCATAGTTCACATAAAAGAAGTAGGGCTTAACTTAGGCAAGTGTCGTGAAGGACCAGTTTACACAGCACAGCCAAAACTGTAAAAAAAAATTTTTTAATAAACATTTTTTAATAATTTTTAAATCTTAAAGCCTATCTGGTGGTCCTGACATTTTCAATCAAAACTAGGCCAGCCAGATGAACTGTATCAAAATAATATTTATAATTGTTACATATTCATAACTAAAAATAATTTTTTAAAATAATCTCAGCACTTATTCAGAAATATACTGATGTCACTCAAACTATACAGTAATGAAATTCAGCAGCTAAAAATATATAACTATTTTACAGTAAATACCAATGTCATTCCTGTTTCAACCCGACTTCCCATTCTACCCCTAAACTCCCAAACTTGAAACCAACTACAATTTCTTGAGTAGCTGGAGTGTGGTTTAGGAAAGGAAGCTATGCTTGTTTGTATGGAATCTGCCATTTCCTCCCTGCCAAAACACTTGTTTAAAAAGTCATGTAATATTTCTATTAAATTGTAAATGCAGTCGACAAGGAAATGGCCTACTAGCAGTGTATTACCTTTGTGGCAGTGCCAATGGGCCTACAGCAAAAATAGTGCACATGATAATTTCAACATGCATTCCCAAGTAACAAAATTGTGCTTTACATAAATACCACAGAACCTAAGCAAGATCCAGAAAAAGCAATGAAAATCTGCCCAAGCTTTCATGCTTGCCTATATCAATTGTATGTCATAACTAAAGCAAAATAGAAAAGCATCTACATATGTTCAAGAAGCTTGTGAAGTTAGATCATATAACCCTGGGAAAACTATTGCAACTTAAATCTGTGTATTTCTTGTTAACCACTGTAACAACGCACTAATAAAAATGAAGAAAAACCCTGGGTATCAAATGAACCAAAATGTACTAACTACATACAAGTCCTTAAAGATCATGATGCAACTTGTTAACAGGAACATATGTTCAGTGTAAGCCACAATTGTTATGTTAAATTACTTCTTCCTTTGATATCATTCATTTGATTACAGAATTTAAGAGATTCACAAGCCTTCCAATTAAAACGGTGACCTTCAGTTTATAAGTCACTTGCTGAAATGCTTACAAAGTCACCTCTGATCATTTATTTCTTACCTTCTATTGCATAGCACAGCTACATTTAATTATGCCAATTAAATGATCCCAGATGTAATAAAGATGGTTCTATTCATATAAAAGTTATACTTAAAACCAACTTAACATAATTAAATAATTACTCGCTAATTAATATAGTTTTCTAAGACAGCTGAGTAATTCTATTTTACAGCAATTTAACTAAAATGCATATTTATTTTATAGGTTAGGTATGTCTTATCTTACTTTTTAAAAATGTCCGTCCACTCATAATTTCAAAATTCAAACCTGATAGAGACACCATTTCCTCCAGAAATGTAAATTTTTAAGTGTTATACACATGAAATTAGGGTAAATACCTGCCCTCAGTATATCTCCTTCCACCTTCCCACCCTACATACGCCTAGCTATTTATGTCTCCTGAAATAAATGCTAGGTTAAGTCTCTAGCACAAACAGTTACTACTACTGGCTTAGAACAAAATAAAGCTTACTATGAAAAACTGAGTAAGTCCACACAATTGCTTTTAAGATATAAATCTTCAATAAAACGTAACAGTTTTCTGTTAACACAGTTTTCATCCTCAGTTAGCAAACATATAAGGGCTACTATATCCAGAGGCCAACATTAAGGGTGGCCACTAGTGATTTTTCTGATCTCCAATAAAGAACAGGAACTAAAGTACCAAAAAAAAGAAAATAAATTATATCAATTTAAAATTTAAATGTTAAATAAATAAATTGTGCTAAACAAAAGTTTGAAAGGCAAGCTGTGAGGGATGATAGCTCTTTCAAGCTGTATTTGATTAGCATTTAATTACTTTCATTTTTTAGTTTATTTCACTGATTCTTATTCTAAGTTGTAAGTACAACACTTATTATTTTAAGAAAGAAAAATCTGAGCTTACCAGATTTCAGTATTAACACCACAGAAGTATCTTTAGGGTAGGAAAGGAAATCAAGCACATATTCAACAAAAATTTTTATTGGATGTTCTTATGTTAGAATCTGCTAGACTCATTTAGACATACAAAGATGGAACATATTTGAATTTAAAACTTAGATCTAGTAAGGAAAATAAGACAATTTATATCATAATAACTATAATAATACACAGTAAGTTTAAAAGTGCCATAAGAAAATTATAAATAACGTGATATGAGAATTCAAAGAAAGAAAATATTTTTTAAATCAGTGGGATGAGGAACTTCTGACAACAATTAGACTTATTTAAACTAAGCTTTCCAGAAATAGAAAGATTGCGGGAGGAAGACATCACAATCTATGACAAGATTTTTTAATCTGGTTCCAGATTAAAATGCAGAACTGTAATATGCTATGACAAAGAAAACAGTAAACAAAACACTATCCTAAATACACAATGTAACAAGAAACCCTCTTTAGGGTCACTCATATTATTAAGAGCCACAGTTCTCAGTTATTTTGGGTCAAAGAATCCTTGTTTCAAGGAGTCATTATTTTCATTTGATGGAAAACTACGAATTGTCTTACCAGAAAAACATATACCAGCACAAACATCAATATTGAAGTGCAATTTCATAAGATACACTGACTCTGAATTCTCTGCCCCAGAAAAAGCACATTCTACCCTTTGGTGAATCATGGTTTCCATCACTGGGCTAGTATACAGTATAGGTGAAAATGAAGAAGTAAAAAATAACTGTTTTTCACCATTAGAAAAGAGAAAAGGCATCGCTGTCCCAATAGGTTCATTATTTTCATACTGTTTCCAGCAAAGGCTGCAAAAGACATCTGAGCAGCCATAAGCAAGAGCTTAAAAGTTTTCAGCAACTTCCTCTGGCTAGAAATAAACTGTTAATAAACAGGTTCAGGCACAGAAACAGTAATTCCTTTGGGTACTGTCTAAGGTTCCAATACCTCCCATCCTACTGAATGTCCTACAACAAAATCAGGTGATGAAAAGCAACTGCTTGATCCTTCCACAGCCAAAAGTTCCTTAAGTAACAATGGTAAATATTATTAAACAGACATCCTCTGTAAGAACATGAACTAATATATATAGTCTCAATATGACTTCAAAAGTAATTTCAAAAAGCTACCTCATATTTCTACAGTACTTAGTATTTTATATGTATTGTTCATATACACCATCCCTTTTGATCTTCAAAAAGAACTCTGTGAAGCAGATGGATGAGGATCCATTATAACTAATTCACAGATAACAAAATTGATTCAAGCCTCACAAGTCTCACACATCAGGTCACACCATTATTACGTAGCAACAAAGGAAGCATTCTGACTTTGCTAGAATTTGGATTTCCAAACACATGGTTCAGTGATTATTGCTCTACAGATTCAAGTTACAAACCATTACTGGGTCATAAAATCAATGTAATGGACCTGGACCACACATTTTTTTTAATGAAAAGATGAAACAGAAGAGAGTACTGTGATAGAACAGAAGTCAGAGTGAATCACAAAGAAAATAAGTATGGTTTCATGTATATATTGTTTCACTTATGTGTGCATGTGTCTGCACACATGGGCATAATGTGTCACAATGTGAAAATATTTCTACTATGAACCACAATTTTAAAAGTCTGAAACGTAAATGTCATCTTTTAATCATTAATAAATCAATTTAACATATCTCCTTTAAATTCTCCCACACAAATACAGAGAAATACTGCATTTGTCAGTATCTCATATTAAAATCTTAAGATGAAATGTAGTATAATTCTTTCTCAATAAGTATTACTTTAAGCAATACTTAATAGAAACATGTCTCCAAAACTATAATTCATATTTATATAATTTGTATGTCAGTAGGAAAATAATTGCTTCCTCAATCGTTACGAAACTAATCGTGTGTACAGAGCACTTGGCAATACCAACAGCAAGGTGAGAATACGGATTAAGAATAGCAATGCCTCTTTCCTGTGTAAGCCTCAGGGGTGATCCCAGCAGGCTTAACCAAGAGAAGCTGAGACCTGTTTATTCTATTTTCTTTGCTTGTTCATCTCTTAAAGAATAATAACTCTGCTAAGACAAAAGTATGTTGAAACTGTCACTGTAATAAACCTTAAACCCCAATTTAGGGGTTAGAACGCCTTATACCACCATCACCCTTCAATGTGTATCAGGACCACACAGGAGAACTCTTTCTTTTTTTTTTTTTGAGACAGAGTCTTACTCTGATGCCCAGGCTATAGTGCAGTGGTGCCATCTCAGCTCACTACCACCTCTGCCTCGCCGGTTCAAGCGATTCTCCTGCCTCAGCCTCCCAAGCAGCTGGTACTACAGACATGTGCCACCATGCTCAGCTAATTTTTTATATTTTTAGTAGAGACAGAGATTTCACTGTGTTGGCCAGGCTGCTCTCAAACTCCTGACCTTGTGATCCGCCCACCTCGGCCTCCCAAAGTGCTGGTATTACAGGTGTGAGTCACCGCACTCAGCCAAGAACCCTAACTTTCAAATGGAGTAAAAATTCATGTCTATACTGAAGCAATACTGAAATTCTCTGATGATCCCATTTCTCCCACTCCTCTGGATCCTTGGATGATCTGAAAGTATGGTTAATAGAATCAAGGTATCACCTAAAATAAGCACACACAAAAAAATAGGGAAGAGAAAGGAAAGAAAGCCAAAGGTAGGGAGAGAGGGTGAGGTGAGAGTATTTGCCTATGTACCCTGTCAGGAAACAAAAAACCAAAAAGACAACAGTAGGAAGAAGAGGAAAAAAAAGGAAGATAAGGATAAGTTCAAGGGAAAAATGCAAGTAAAGTATGTAATGGCAAAATAATAAAATTTTTATCTACAACCATGTGATCTTATGCATATTGTGGTAATACATACATATAGCTAAATAAAAGTTGTTACATTGTGTAGCTTTCTATTCTAAGGAAAAAACTCATATCTACCCCTTCCTAGTAAATAAAACAGAAATCTAAATGATTCTAACATTAAAATGCTAGTTTATCCTGAACTATAAAACAGAGAACATGTCTGCCGTGCTTACTACTACTTCCCCAAAGCTCCACTGGTGCCTGATAAGTGTGCACCAAGTATCTGTGGAAGGAAATAAAGGAAAGGGAAAGGGAGTAAAAGAATACAGGAAGCCACTCTAGATGACATTTAATTTTTCCGACACAAAACAAGCAGTTTGAGAGAGTAGATATACTGTCCAGCTGGTCCCAAGGCCAATTTATTGCCTTTATGTTAGAATATGCATTTCTTCCATTTTACCATTAATATTTAACCAAAAATAATTTCATATTAATGATTAAATTTAGTATTGATAACATGAGAATGTCACACCATGAGAATATGCACATTTACATGGCAGAAAAGTTTCAAGAGCGTTATTCTCATTACTAAAAGATTCATTAAAAATTATTTTTACTCCAAAGGATTCCACTAGCTCCCAAGTAATGAATCCTAACCAGAATGAAATGTCTGAAATGAGAGACACAGAATTCAGAATATGGATGGCAAAGAAACTCAACAAGATCCGAAAGAAAGTTGAAATTCAACACAAAGGAAACAGAAAAACAATCTAAGATTTAAAGACAGCCTAGTGATATTAAGAAAGAACCAAACAGAACTTCTGGAATTGAAAAATTCATTACAGGAATTTCAAAATATAGTTGGAAGCCTTAAAAACGAACTAAGTCAACGAAGACCAGTCCTTCAAATCAACCCAGTTAGATAAAAAAAAATGGTAATAATTTTTAAAAATGAACAAAGCCTTCAAGAAATATGAGATTATATAAAATGGCCAAATATATGACTTATTAGCATTCCTGAGAGAGAAGAGAAAGTGAGCAACTTGGAAAACATATTTGAGGATATAATTCAGAAAATTTTCTCCAATCTTGCTAGATGGGACAACATGCAGATACAAGAAATCCAGATAACACCTACAAGATACTACACAAAATGACTATTCCCAGGATACATAGTCATCAGACTATCCAAGGTCACCCAAAATAAAAAATCTTAAAGACAGCTAGAGAAAAGGGTTATATGACCTGTGAAGCAACAGTCTCCAAACTTTTTGGCACCAGAGACCATTTTCAGGGATGACAAGCTTTCCACAGATAGGGTTGTTGGGGTGGTTTGGGATGAAACTGTTTCACATCAGTTCATCAGGCATCAAGTTAGATTCTCATCAGGAGTGCACAACCTGGATTCCTGGCATGTGCAGTTCACAATAGAGTTGACGTTCCTAAGAGAATCTAACGTCACTGTTGATCTGACAGGAGGCAGAGCTTAGGCTATAATGCTGAATCGCCCACCGCTCACCTCCTGCTGTGTGGCCCCATTCCTAACAGTCCATGGAAGGGTATCAGTCTGCAGCCCAGGGACCCCTGCTCTAGAGGAAAACCCATTAGACTAACAGTAGACTTCTCAGCAGAAATCCTACAAACCAGACAAGATTAGGGGCCAATTTTGAGCAGGCTTAGAGAAAAGAAATGCCAGCCAAGAATTTCATGTCTTGCCAAACTAAGTTTCATAAATGAAGGAAAAATAAAGTACTTCCCAGACAAGCAATTGCTAAGCAAATTCATCACCGCCAGACCAACCCTACAAGAGATGCTTAAGGGAGTTCTAAATGTGCAAACAAAAGAATGACAATTACTAACACAAAAGCACATAATCCTAGACTCTATAAAGCAACTATACAAAACAGACTACAAAGCAACTAGCTAACAACACTATGACAAAACCTCACATATCAATATTAACCTTGAACATAAAGGGCTTAAATGGCCCACTTAAAAGACTTAGAGTGGCAAATTGAAAAAAACAAACAAATCCATTTTTCTTTTATCTGCAAGAGAACCATCTCACAAGTAACAACACCCATAGCATAGACTCATAGTAAATGAACGGAGAAAGATCAGGTAAATGGAAAACAAAGAAGAGCAGAGCTCCTATATTAGATAAAACAGACTTTAAACAAACAACAGTTAAAAATGGACAAACCAGAGCATTACATAATTTTTTAAAAGGGTTCAATTATACAAGAAGACCAAGCTACCCTAAATATATATATGCACTCAACATTGGAGCACCCAGATTTATGAAAACAATTACTTTTAGACCAAATAAAAGATGTTGACAGCCACACAATAATAGTGGAAGACTTCAACACACCACTGACAGCATTAGACTGATCATTAAGGCAGCAAACTAACAAAGAACTTCTGGACTTAAATTTAACACCTGACCAACTGAACCTGATAGACATCTACAGAATACTCTACCAAACGACCACAGAATACACATTCTTCTCATATGTACATAGAACATATTCAAAGATTGACCACATGCTTAGTCATAAAGCAAGTCTCAATAAGTCAAAAAAATCAAAATCATACCAAGCACCTTCTCAGACCACAATGGAATAAAAATAGAAACCAACACCAAGAGGAACTCTCAAAACCACATAAATACATGAAAACTAAACAACATACTCCTGAATGACTTTTGGGTAAACAATGAAATTAAGGCATAAATCCAAAAGTTCTTTGAAAAAAAATGAAAACAGACACAATATACCAAAACCTCTCGGATACAGCAAAAGCAGTGTTAAGAGGAAAGTTTAGAGTATTAAATGCCTACATCAAGAAAATGGATCTCAAATTAACAATCTTACCTCACACCTAAAGGAACTACAAAACAAAAACTTAAACCCAAAGCTATGAGAAGAAAAGAAATAGTACAGTCAGAGTAAAAGGAAATGAAATTGGGACCCAAAAACCATACAAAAGAGCAATGAAATAAAAAGTTGGTTTTTTGAAAGGATAAATAAAACTCATAGACTGCTAGCAAGATTAAAAAAGAAAAGAGAAAATCCAAATAGGCACAATCAGAAATAGCAAAGTTAAGGTCACAACCAAGCCCACAGAAATATAGCAGATGCTCAGAGACTGCTATGAACATTTCTATACATACAAAGTAGAAAATCTAGAGGAAATGGATTAATTCCTAAAAACACACTACCTCCAAGATTGAAGCAGGAAGAAACAGAAATCCTCAACAGATCAACAACAAGTAAAAAAATTGAATCAGAAATTAAACACCTACCAACTAAAACAAGCCCCAGACAAGAGGGATCACAGCCGAATTCTACCAGTCATACAAAGAAGAGCTAGTACCAATCCTAACGAAATTATTTAAAAAAATCAAAGAGGAGGGTCCCTCCCTAACTCATTCCACAAAACCAGTATCATCCTGATATTAAATTTGGCAAAGACATAACAAAAAAAGAAAATTACAAACCAATATCCCTGATGAAAATAGACACAAAATTCCTCAACAAAATACCAGCACATTGAGCTAGGTGCAGTCATTCACGTCCATAATCCCAGCACTTTGGAAGGCCAAAGCAAAAGGATCACTGGAGTCCAGGAATTTAATACCAGCCTGAGCAATATATTGAGATCCCATCTCTACAAAAACAGTTTTTTAATTAGCCAGGCACAGTGGCACATGTTTGTAGTCCTAGCTACTAAGGAGGCTGAGATGAAAAGATCACTTGACCCTGTGAGGTCAAGGGTGCAGTGAGCCATGACTGCACCACTGCACCCCAGCCTGGGGGACAAAGTAAGCCCATTTCAAGAAAAAAAAAAAAAACGAGCAAAATCCAGCAGCACATCAAAAAATTAATTCACCACAATCAAGTGGGCTTTTATTCCTGGGATACAACAATGATTCAACATATGCAAGTCAGTAAATGTGATTTACCACATAAGGAGAATTAAAAACAAAAACCATATAATCAACTCAATAGACACAGAAAACACTTTTGATAAAATCCTATACCCCTTCATTATAAAAATCCACAACAAACTTGGCATCAAAGGAACATAACACAGTAAGAAGTATCTATAACAAAGTCACAGCCAACATCATACTGAATGGGCAAAAGCTAGAAGCATTCCCTTAAGAACTGGAACAAGACAAAGATGTCCACTCTCACCATTCCTATCCAATATGTTACTGGAAGTCCTAGCCAGAGCAATAAAGCAAGAGAAAGAAATAAAAGACACTAAAATAGGAAAAAAAGAAGTCAAATTGTCTCTCTTCACTGACAATATAATTGTATACTAGACAATCCTAAAGATTCTGTCAAAAGACTCCTAGGCCAAATAAATGATTTCAGCAGAGTCTCAGGATAAAAAGTCAATGTATATACTATATACATTTTTATATACTAATAATGTTCAAGCTGAGAGCCAAGTCAAGAATGCATGCCATTTATAATACCTACAAAAAAAAACAAAACAACAACAACAACAACAAAAAACACCTAGGAATACACCTAACCAAGGAGGTGTAGTTCTCCACAAGGAGAACTACAAAAGATGACTAAAAGAAATCAGAGACAACATTTACAAATAGAAAAGCGTTCCATGTTCCCAAGTTAGAAGAATCAATATTGTTAAAATGGTCATACTGCCCAAAGCAATCTGCAGATTCAACGCTATTCCTATCAAATTACCATCATCATTTTTCATAGAATTAGAAAAAAACTATTCTAAAATTTATACAGAACCGAAAAAGAGCCAAAATAGTCAAGGCAATTCTATTCTAAATTCTATTCGGTTCTGTATAAATTCTATTCTAAAATTTATACAGAACCGAAAAAGAGCCAAAATAGTCAAGGCAATTCTAAGCAAAAAGAACAAAGCCAGAGGCATCAATTTACCTGACTTCAAACTATACTATATGGCTACTGTAACCAAAACAGCAAGGTACTAGTACAAAAACAGACACATAGACCAATGGAGCAAAATAGAGGCCCCTGAAGTAAAGCCGCACACCTACAACGAACTCATTTTCAACAAAGTCGACAAAGATAAATGATGCAGAAAGGAAACTCTGTTCAATAAGTGGTGCTAGGAAAACTGGCTAACTATATGCAGAAGAATTAAACTGAACTATCTATAACAATATACAGAAAGCAACCTTTTGTTAATGGATTAAAGACTTAAATGTAAGGTCTCGAACTATAAATTATAAAAGAAACCTAGGAAATGCTCTTCTAGACATTGGCCTAGGTAAAGAATTTGTGATGAAGACCCTGAAAGCAAATGCAACAAAATCAAAAACAGATAAATGGAACTTAAACTAAAGAGCTTCTGCACAGCAAAAGAAACTATCAACAGAGCAAACAACCTATAGAATGGGAGAAAATATTTGCAAACTATGTATCTGACAAAGAACTAATAACAAGAATCTATAAGAAAATTTAACAAATCAACAAAAAAACAAATAACCCCATTAAAAAGTAGGAAATGGACATGAGCAGACACTTCTCAAAAGAAGACACACAAGCAGCTAACAAACATAGGAAAAAATGCTCAACGTTGCTAATGACCAGAGAGATGCAAATCAAAACCACAATGAGATGTCATCTCACACCGGTCAGAATTGCTATTAAAAAGTCAAAAAATAACAGATGTTGGTAAGGTTGTAGAGGAAATGGAATGCTTATACTGTTGGTGGGAATGCAAATTAGTTCAGCCCCTGTAGAAAGCAGCCTGGAGATTTCTCAAAGAAATTAAAATAGAACTACCATTTGACCCAGCAATACAATACTGGGTATATATCCAAGAAAAAAATAAACCATTCTACCAAAAAGATACATGCACGTGTATGTTAATTACAGCACTATTCACAATAGCAAAGACATGGAGTAAACCTAGGTGCCCATTCACAGTAAACAGGATAAAGAAAATGTGGTATATATATACCATGGAATATGACACAGTCATAAAAAATAATGAGATCATGTCCTTTGCAGCAACGTGGATACAGCTGGAGGCCATCATCCTAAGCAAACTATACAGAAACAGAAAACCAAACACTGCGTGTTCTCACTTATAAGTGGGAACTAAATATTGGATTCACATGGATATAAAGATGGAAACAACGGACACTAGGAACCCTAAAAGGAAGGAAGGAGTGGAGAGGACAAGGGCAGAAAAACTTCCTATTGGATACTATGTTCATTATCTGGGTGACAGAATCAGTGGAAGCCCAAACCTCAGCACCATGCAATATACCTGCACATGTATCCCACTAAACCTAACATAAAAATGGAAATTTAAAGAAATTTTGAAAACATACTTTTTAAAAATAATTTCCAAAGAATTTGAAATGCTGATTTACAATTATTAAATATTTATGCAACTTCTTCAGAACACATCTATTGCATAATGCAAACTACATATATATGATTAAATAAAAATAATCCTCTACTTGGTAGACAGCCAAGTCATTTGCATATAAACAGTGAAAAACATTCTGATTCAAATATCTCTCAAGATAGTGATTACAAAGAAGACATTAGAATGTATCTTATAATTGGGGTACGGAAAATGATATGGGGACAACTGGAAAGACAATAAACAGGCAGTAAAAATCAAAGGAGTGGAAGACCTTCACCAGCAATGAAAAACAAGCAGGTCAGTTTTACAGACAGATTAAACAAAAAACCCAACTTTAAAATGGGCAAAGGAATTGAATAGAGAGTTCTCAAAAGATACACAAATGGACAATAAGCATATGAAAAGATGTTCAATATCACTAGTCATCAGAGAACTGCAGATCAAAACCACAATGAGATGCCACTTCACACCCATTATGATGGCCATTATCAAAGAAAAACAACAGAAAATAACAAGTCCTAGCTAGAATTCTTGTACATTGGTGGTAGGAATGTAAAGTGGTACAGCAGCTATGGAAAACAGTATGGAGGTTCCTCAAAAAAATTAAACAGTCTCGAATTGATGATTGTGCATCCAGTTCAGAGTAGCATTATTCACAAAAGCCAAAAGGTGAAAGAAACCCAAGTGTCTATCAACAGATGAATGAATAAACAAAATGTGGCATATACATACACAAATATTATTCAGGCTTTAAAAGGAAGCAAATTCTGATACATGCTGCAACATGTAAAAATTATTGAAAACATTAGGCTACGTAAAAAACATACACAAACACACACACACACACAAAAGAACAAATATTGTATGATTCTACTTATATGAGGTATTTAGAATAGTCACTCATAGAGGCAGGAAGTAAAATACTGGTTACGAGGTGTTGAGGTAAGAGGATATGGAAAATTATTGTTTCATGGGTACAGGGTTTCAGTTTGAGATAATAAAAAAATTTCTAGAAACAGTGGTAATGATTGCACAATAATGTAAATGTACCTAATGGCAATGAATTGTATAGAGTACTTTTAAAATGGTTAAAATGGTAACTTTTATGTTATATATTACTCAATCTTAATTGTTAATCTTAAATTATATAATTATAATTATAGTATGTAATTGTTAATCTTAAATTATACATAATTATTAATATTAAATTTTCTTTCTCTATTTGAAAGAAGAGAATACATTATGGGGAGTGTAGTGAGTTGAAAAATGGCCACCTTCAGAAGACATGTCCACATCCTAATCTCTGAAACCTCTAAATGTTACATAATTTGGGGGGTAAATAAACACAATTTATCCAGATATAATTAAGTTAAAAATCTTGAGAGCAAAAGATCATCCTGGATCATCTGAGAGGGCCCTGAATCCAATGGCGAGTGCCCTTATAAGAGAAAGGCAGAGAGAAATTTGAGGTAGATAAAAAAGAGGACACAGGGCTGGGTGTGGTAGCTCACGCCTGTAACCCCAGTACTTTGGGAGGCCAAGGCAGACAGATTGCTTAAACTCAGGAGTTCGAGACCAGACTGGGTAACATGGTGAAACCCCATCTCTACAAACAAACAAACAAATATATATATATATATATAAAATTTAGCCAGGCATGATAGCTTGTGCCTGTAGTCCCAGCTACTTAGCGGGGATGGAGACTGAGGCCAAGCACACTGGCTCATGCTTGTAATCCCAGCACTTTGGGAGGCCAGGGCTGGAGGATCACTTGAGGTCAGGAATTCAAGACCAGCCTGGCCAACATGGTGAAACCCCATCTCTACTAAGAATACAAAAAATTAGCTGGGCGTGGTGGCACACACTTGTAATACCAGCTACTTGGGAGGCTGAGACAGGAGACTCACTTGAAACCAGGAGGCAGAGGTTGCGGTGAGCCAAGACTGTGCCATTGCACTCCAGCCCAGGCAATACAGCGAGACTTCATCTCCAAAAAAATATACACACAGACACACACACACACACACACACACACACACACACACACACACACACAACTTCCTAAAGGCCTGAGAAAGACAGAAGACTGATCTCCTCAAAAGTATGTGGTTAACGGAATTCAAAACTAAATTTTTTGAACTATTCTATTTATCTAACTGACCAAAATTAATTTGGTTGTTTCATATTCAACTTTATAAAATAAACTGAGTTTTAACTTTAAAAAACTTGTTTCACTTAACATTCTGATCAGACTTACTCTGATTTGCCACTACTCACTAATTTTAATCTAATAGCTGAATATCAATTTATAAGCACATGTTCATCCCTCTCCTATTTAAAAAGCTTTATATGTTTAAATGTGTACTTCATAATTTCCCTGTACTAAATAATCATTACTGTCTACCACAGTGAGGATTCAGTTTACATATACTACAAGCTTCCCTGGGCTAGAGGGGGAAAAGTTGTATCAAAACTAACAATTTGGTTAACTCCTTGCCATCAAACAAATCCAGTGTTTTTAACAGCTCTTTTTATTAGAAAATTCCTCCTTGAACATCTACATTCCAAATATTCCTTATTCTGCCAAGGAATGATAAAAGAAATATCAATCTTTGAAAAACTAATAAACCAAAACATATAAAACAAATGACCTCAAGCCTTACACCTTTGAAGGACCCATTCTCAAATAACTGCAAATTTCCATTTTAACCACTTTCATTTTGTCATTTAGTGCCATCTTTAAGTTCTTCATATCCCTCATGCTATGTCACTAAATATATGTCCTACAGTAAAAAGCACAATATTAACTTGTGGCCACTTAAAGAGAAGCAATTCCATTCTAAATTATCCATGCTCGAGGCATCTCTTTTTGCCCTTAATTTTTGCTGGCCTAAGCAAGACTAGTTTACAAGCAGGCCTGGTGCCTGAGCACAGTAAAAGGCTGAGAAAATGACTGAGAAACCAAATCCCAGTTCATTCAGTCTAGAAGGCAGTACCACTGCTCTGGGGTGTTCCTCTTATATACCTATAGTGGGCAGGCATAGTGGAAAGGGCTTGAACTCTGTGAGGATGGCTGCAAGGCATTTCAGAAAGACTGGATAGAATCCTCACTCCAATAAAGCGATATCACCAGTGGCTGGGTACTCTCCCATATATGGAGGCTGAGGAAAATCACCCACCACACCCTAACTTTGTCTCTAACTTTGTTCTAGATAGCCATCTATGTATAGTAAATGGTATCATTTACTTATATTAAAAGAACTATCAGGTTTTTTTGCCTCTATCAGCTGTGGGGTCTTCCTGTCAATCACATCTTCGTCTCATTGTGGCAATTTTATAGATTATTGATTATCTCATTAATCTATATGGCTACCAAAAAATGGCTGGAAGACAAAACGTAAAAAATTAAAATCCGTCCATATTTCCTGCTATTCTGGAAAACTTAGAGGGTTCAGGTTTTAAATTAGTAATTATAATATTGCAATTAGATGGTTTAAAAATGTCTAATTTTTTTAGCCACTCCTCCACTTGCATAGAGTTGGCATATTAACACAGGGGATATTTCTTTGGTGTCTAGGCAAAAATACAGATCAAACTGAATTCATATCTCAGTTCTGCCACTGACAAGTTATGTCATCTTAACAAATAATCTTATCCATTTCATCCAATCTACCCAATGGAGAATAAAATATTTATTTCACAAAGTTACTACAGTACAAAAAAAATGTTGGTTAAAAAAGAAAACTTAAATATTTCACCTACTTATCATACTGTCATATCCTACCAGCTTTCTCATATCTTAACAACCATTTTATCTCCTTTCTAACCTCTTGAGATTCAGATGTCATCTGTTTAGGGTAGGGCTCCCCAGATGACTGCTATGCAGCATGCATGGAGAACACTATTCCATGATTGCTCCATTTCCTTACATTCTCTCTTTTCTTTCCAGACTGTGCCCTGTTAGTAACCACCTGAAGTGTATCTCAGCAGCATCCTTAAATTCCCTGTAGCCCCATCCTTTTAGAACACTCATTCATTAAAACCCAAACCCTGCATATCAGGGCCATAATGCACTCTACTGCACAGCAGAGCACACTACCACAGGAAGGCCCACAAACCAGTATTAATTACATTACAATTTCTCAATTACCAATTTTAGCTGGACCCACTACATTTTTTTTTCTCTCTTGAACAGCTCTTTTCACTGCCCATACTATACCCCCCACCAAACTACTGTAAACCTTGAAGAAACAGTAAAAGTTATTAACTTTATTAAATTTCCACATGTGGATATATATTTTGTAGTATTCTACATGACAAAATGGAAAATATGCATAAAGCACTTCCCCACGTACCAAAGAACAATAATAATGTGAAAAAAAGCAGTTGCGTGACTGAGCTACAAGCTAAATAAACTACAAGGCTCTTTTCAAGAACACCAATTTTACTCGAAGAATAACTGACAGAAAACTAAGGTTACACAGATGGGTATTTCACAGACATTTTCTCAAAAACGAACCAAGTGAACCCGTCATTTCAAGGGGAAAAAAAAAGGCAGTATTTGTTGCCCATGATAAAGCTGTATCTGTTACATGATCTTTTTTTTTTTTTTTTTTTTTTTGAGACGGAGTTTCACTCATGTTACTCAGGCTGGAGTGTGATGGCTTGATCTCGGCTCACCGCAACCTCCGCCTCCTGGGTTCAGGCAATTCTCCTGCCTCAGCCTCCTGAGTAGCTGGGATTACAGGCACGCACCACCATGCCCAGCTAATTTTTTGTATTTTTAGTAGAGACGGGGTTTCACCATGTTGACCAGGATGGTCTCGATCTCTTGACCTCGTGATTCACCCGCCTCGGCCTCCCAAAGTGCTGGGATTACAGGCTTGAGCCACCGCGCCCGGCCCTGTTACATGATCTTAACAGCTTCCAATACTTGCAGTTCAATACTCTAATTCGTAAGACAGCTCACAAACACAAGAAAAGTTAAATAATGACATCATTCAAATAGGAGATAAATTATATTATGTTTGGAAATGTACAAGGCAATACGTGATTAACTATCGAAAGAACCGGACTGTCAAAAATTGCATATATACAAATTAAGAGGAAAAAGAGAAATTTACTTGGGCGACAGCTGTCAAGAATGGGTCTATACAGAAATAAAATCTGAGTTGAGACTTAAAAAATTGGTAGGATTTAGATTGGTTTAAAAAAAAAAAAAACAGTAAGCAAGGCATCCGAGGAAGTTTGCAATATATATATTTTTTTTCCTAAGAAAAACACTATCATCAGGTATATTTTTAATAATGTATGATGTATTCATTCAAACTCTCAGTTAATATTATAAGATCCTTAAAGGAAGGCGCCACATATTACAATTCTCTCCTATCTGCTAGAGAAAGTAGCACAGGGTCAAATTTAACATGTTGAACTATTTGGATGGAAAAATAAGATTTACACAGGGAAGAAGCAGAATGGTAATAATGGAAGTCCTAGGTTAAATTCCAGCTCTGGAACTTACCTAAGTTGCTTTGGGTAATTTAGTAACCCTCACTGATTGAAATACAAAGTTGTCTACTTTAAGGATCACTCTACAAACATCCTAACTAAAATAACCACAGATAACTAATGATCAGAGAAGTAGTAAGACTTTGTGTTCCTGTTTTTATTCTTACTGACCTTGTTATTTTTCATGTTATTTTAAAACAATTGATGCCATTTTTATCTTTCATTTACCAAGAGGAATTTACATATACAAGGAAGATGGTACATATTGTATACAATTATATTACTCAAAGAATTCTAGGCTGGGCGAGTCACTCCTGTAATCCCAGCACTTTGGGAAGCCACAATGGGAGGATCACTTGAGCCCAGGAGGTGGAGACTAGCCTGGGCAATGTGGCGATAACTTGTCTCTACAAAAAATTAGTTGGGCATGGTAGTGCATACCTATATTCCCAGCTACTCTGCAGACTGAGGTGGGAGGATCACCTGAGCCCAGGAAGTTGAGGCTAGAGTTAGCCATGATCGTACTACTGCACTACAGGCAGAGTGACAGAGTAAGACCCTGTCTCAAAAGAATAAAAAAAAAAAAACTCTCTTTAAAATGTTTCAATACAACAGACAGATTTTTAAATGTTTTCCATATAATACACTATTACCTATATTATCAAAATTTAACCCACAATAGCATTATAACATCAGGTGTGATTCCAATTTAATCCCCTTCAGAGAGCCTAAAATAATGCATTCTTCTTCCTCCTATTTACTTCATATTCCTCCAGCCACCATGACATTATCTTCTCTTTTCTACAAATATACACATACATACACTCTTCCCTTCATTCCTATATCCTTATTAAGGTAACTACAGCCACTAGAGGGCAATAAGTATACAAAGATAAATGTACTTATTTATGATGATGAACTTATCTGTATGATTCATAGAGTAACAAACCTAAAAAGTATATCATCACAAACCTTGAAACATAGGCAGTTAGACTTGAATATGTAAGATATATATTTCAAACTCAAAAATTTTCCTGCAGCAATCACAGAAACATATAATGATGTTCAAAAAAGGAATTCCATTTTCTGAATAAGCATTCATTAAAAAAAAAAAATAGCCTAATTCCTTTACAGGTGCATAACAATATCAGAAATTAGGATTGCCTAATATCATCCTCAGAACAAAGAAGAGAAAGGGTAGAAAACACACACACACACACACACACACACACACAGAGAGAGAGAGAGAGAGAGAGAGAGAGAGAGAGAGAGAAAGGTATAAATTACAGAGTGGGTAAGAACTGATTACTTCAAACTCTTCCACTACCACATCGAGAAACAATAAACTGAAGAGCAAACAATAAACTGAAGAGCAAAGAGGATTTACGAACCCTTTCTTCTATGGAAAAGCAAGCAAAAACTTTACAGGTATATTTTTGAGGGGAAGAGAATAGTGACTGTAGAGATATGCAGAGCCTTCATTTCTTTTCTCACAATTAAGAATGCAGAAGGAAGAGAAATTAACAGTTACTAATCTTTAAGAGATAATTTTACCATTTTTAAAAAGAATAAATTTAAATAAACTTATTTACTTACACTGACATTACAAAACTGCAACACTTATATAAGGCTAACATTTTTAGCAAACCATAATTTTCTTACCCTCATTGGATGTATATCAGCATAAGGAGGTTTTCCTTCAGCCATTTCTATAGAAGTAATGCCAAGGGACCAGATGTCAGCAACGCAGTTATAGCCTATTTCTTGAATCACCTCAGGAGCCATCCAAAATGGAGTTCCTATTACAGTGTTGCGTTTGGCCATTGTATCCTGCAATAATGTTACGTAGCCATAAATGCTACTACAAAAACACAAAGGAAATCTGTATGCCAAACATTCTTTAAGTCAAAATCTCCAATGCCACAGATTATATCAGAAATTGACTATATTTTGCTAAAATTCCAACCAGTTACAACATACTTAGGAATTCTGAATTCTGAAAATAACCAAGAATCCACAGGTAACTTAACTCCACTACTATCACTGAAATACAGTCATTAAAGATACTATAATGCTAAAAGCTACAGAAATGAGCTGACGTAGCTTTCCTTTTAGAACATTTAATCATTTGGATTATAAATTTTCATATTCAATTATCCTAAATTATAAATTAAATAATACTCAAATTTGGCTCAATTAGGGTTCCTTCTCCACAAAAACAAAAAAGTTAGACATTTCTTTCCATTCCCCCTCAAAAAGTTATCAAAGTTTAGTTACAATAAAAGCTCAACAAATTAGCCAAGTGTTTAGAAAATTATTAAAGTTAACTTACTGTTAACTGTCCAGCCACTCCAAAATCTGCCAATTTTGCATGTCCTTCTGTATTGAGGAGAATATTTCCAGCTTTTATATCTCTGTGTATTTTTCTCATAAAGTGCAAATATTCTAGTCCTTTCAATGTAGATTTAAGAATGGTTGCAATTTCATCTTCTGTTAACTGGAAAGAAATATTTTAAAAAACCATATTAAAATGCCATGTTAGATAAACTCTTACAAAAAAGCACTAGTAACAAGTATGCCGTGTGTGTGTGTGTGTGTGTGTGTGTGTGTGTGTGTGTGTGTGTAAGTGTGTGTGTAGGAGACCCCACTCTGTTGCCCAGGCTACAATGCAGTTGGCATGATGACAGCTCACTGCAGCCTCATATTCCTGGGCTCAAGCCATACTCCCACCTCAGCTTCTCGAGTAGCCAGAACTACAGGCACATGCCACCCAAATAAACTAACTTATTTTTATTTTTGTAGAGATGTGGGTTTCGTTATGTTGCCTGGGCTGGTCTTGAACTCCTGGCTTCAAACAATTCTCCTTTCTCAGCCTCCCAAAGTGCTGGGATTATAGGTATGACCCACCACACCTAGCCACAAGTACTTCTTTCTAATGACCACTAAACCTCCAGGAAAATGCTAAAGGGGTAAATAATCTAGAACCTCTTCTTTCCACGATATGCTTTCTTACTCTTATTAAACATTTTACTCATTAAAGGATGATTAAATTTCTCTCTTTAAGATTATCAGTATTGGCAGGGTGCAGTGGCTTACACCTGTAATCCCAGCACTTTGGGAGGCCGAGGCGGGCAGATCACTTAAGGTCAGGAGTTTGAAACCAGCCTGGCCAACATGGCGAAACCTTGTCTCAACTAAAAATACAAAATTAGCCAGGCATGATGGTGTCCATCTGTAATCCCAGCTACTCAGGTGGCTGAGGCAGGAGAGTCACTTGAACACGAAAGGCAGAGATTGTGGTGAGCCAAGATTGCACCACTGCAACTCCAGCCTGGGTGACAGAGTGAGATTCCATCTCAAAAAAAAAAAAAAAGAATTATCAATATCATCGGTATCATTCCTAAAGCAAAGGACATATCTGAAGAATCAGCCTGATATAAGGAATCACTATTTCCCACATCTTCTAACACTGGGTCGGGGGGGCGGGGAGTGGCATTATCACAGCTAATTTCTGTTCTGAAAAAGTAAATTCACATACTTCCCCTGAGGTATTTTAGATTCTTCATGAAAATGAAACCAACAGCTTTACATAAAGAAAAGTAAATGAGGGAGGGTGGCTTGCAATTAATCTTCTGGAAAAAGCTCCTACACCAGTGCCACTCCTAACCCTTCCAAGTCCTGGACTTCTGATCTAATACTGAGAACTCAAAAGTAAAAACGTCAGAGAAAGATTAGGAAAGTGGAAACACATGCAAAGGCTATCAGAAGAAGGAAAAGGGGGAGAGTAGAGAAGGCCAAGGAAGAATGGGATGGGAAAGGAAATATTCTTATCAGTTGAACAGTAGAACCACTGCTAACGTACCAGGCAATGTGCTAAGAGTTTCGCATGCATTCTCTCATGTATTCTTATAACAATCTTGTAAGGCACTGCGATATTATGAAATAATAGGAAATATTTGGTCTTTGCAGTTTCTTGGCACAAAAACTCCTAAGACCCTGTGAACTGACTGAGTGAATAAGAAGTTGAATCAAGACATTTAATCTTTGTTTTCTCGCCATTCTCACAAGAGTGAGAGGGACAGTCTTTTGTCATTCATAATATGCTCCTTTCAACCATACCAAAATTTATACTGAGCAGGTGACTCTTGGTAGGAGCCTACATAGCTTCAGGATGGGAGCTGGTTGCCAAACAAACCAACCAAGTGATTAGAAGTTTGGAAATTTCAGCCTCAACCCCTGAATTATGGGAGGGCTGTGGGGAGACAGTGGGTAGAGCTTTAGTTAAGTACAAATGTCCAAAAACTTAATCAATCATGCCTACATAATAGAACTGACCATAAAAACTCTAAAAGGTAGGAATTGCTCTCATTTTGCTTATATTCTATCTATAAGCAAAGGGATAATTTGAGAGAAAACAGGATAACACAGGAAAATGTCAGTGAAGACTGCTATGAGGACAATAATAGAGAGCTACTGATAGAGAATGACTGAGAAGCTAATTTAGACTGACATTCAAGAAGGCCCAAAAGACATTTTACTGAAGTCTAAATGATATAAGGAAGCCAATCATGTGAATGGCTTTCTGGGAACATACATTCCACAAAAAGGATTATTAAAAAAAAAAAAAAGATTTAAATATCTTGATTCAACTTCTCAAACTTTCTAAAACATTGAGGAAAAGAGAACACTTCCAAATTCATGTTAAAAGGGATTATCTGATACCAAAGTCACAACAAAACAACTACAGACCAAAATCCCTTATGAACATTGATATGAAAATCCTCAACAAAATACAGCATGCCACTTCAACAGGATCTTAAAAGGTTATAAACCATGACCAACTGGAATGTATTCCTGGAATGCAAGAATGATTTGACATACAAAATCAAACAATGTAATACACCACCTTAACAGACTGGAGAAGAAACCACATGATCATTTCAAATGATAACAGAAAAAGCATTTGACTAAATTTAACATCTTTTCATAATAAAACACACAACTAATAGGAATAGAAGAAAACTATCTTACCATAGTAAAAGCCACACACAAAAAACCTAATGTAAACGTCATACTCAAAATGTAAGACTGAATTTTCCTCAAAGATCAGGTACAATGCAAGGACGCTATTAGGTTGGCGCAAAAGTAATTGTGATATTTGTCATTACTTTAAAAAAATGGCAAAAACTACAATTACTTTTGCACCAACCTAATACTTCTGTTCCACATAGTACTGGAGGTTCTAGCCAGTGCAATTAGGCAAGAAAAATAAATAAACGCATCCAAACTGGAAAAAAAGAAGTAAAATTATCTCTGTTCACAGATGATATGATAATATATGTAGAAAACTCTAAAGGTTCCACACAAAAAAAAACCTATTAGAATTAATAAATAAATTCAACAAGTAGCAGTATACAAAATCAACCCAAGAAAATCAGTTCCATTTTTATACATTACTAATGAGCAATCTGAAAAGGGAACTATAAAAAAAAAAATTCTATTTACAATAGAATCAAAAGAATAAAATACTTAGGAATTAACTTAACCAAGGATGTGAAACATCTGTACAATGAAAACTACAAAACACTGCTGAAAAAAAATTTTTAAGACATTAATAAATAAAAACCTATCATATCTTCATAGATAAGAAAATTTAATGTGTTTAAGATGTCCATGCTACCCAAAGCAACCTACAGATTCAATGCAATCCCTATAAAAATCCCAATGATGTTTACTGCAGAAATAGAAAAACATATCCTAAAATTCATATGAAATCTCAAGGGGCCCCAAATAGCCAAAACAATATTGAAAATAGAAGAACAAAGCTATAGGTCTCATAGTTCCTGATTTTGAAACTTATTACAAAGCTATAATAGTCAAAACAATGTGGTACTGCCATAAACACAGACATACAGATGGATGGAACAGAGTAGAAAACCCAGAAATAACCCTTGTATATATAATCAAATTATTTTCAACAAGAGCATCAAGAACATTCAATAGGAAATAGCATTTTCACCAAATGGTGCTGGCACAACTGGATATTCGTGTACTAAGGATTAAGTTGAACCCTTACCTAACACCATATATAAAAATTAATTCAAAATGGATCAAAGATCTAAACATAAGACCTAAAACTATACCATTCCTGGGAAAAAAATAAGACAAAGGTCTCATGATACATGATTTGTCAATGATTTCTCAGATATGAACAAAGAGGTACAGAGAACACAAGAAAAAAAAACAGACAAATTGGACTTGATGAAAAATGTTTAAAAATTGCACATCCAAACACAATATCAATACAATAGAGTAAAAAGACAACCCACAGAATGAGAGAAAATATTTACAAATCACATATCTCATAAGACATTAATATACGGAATATATAGAGAACTCCTAAAACTTAACAATAAAAAAAATCCAATTCAAAAATGGGTAAAGGATTGTATAGACATTTCTCCAAAGATATGCAAATGGCCAAGAGGCACATGAAAAGGTCCTCAACATCATTAGTCATAAGAGAAATGTAAATCAAAAACACAATGAGATACTACAAAACACCCATTATGATAGCTATTATCAAAAGACAGAAAAGAACAAATGTTGGCGAAGAAGTAAAGAAACTGGAACATCTGCGTACTGCTAATGGAAATGTAAAATGGTACAGCCTTTTTGGAAAATAGTATTAAGATTCCTTTAAAAGTTAAACATAGAATTACCTTTTGACCTAGTAATTCCACTTTTGGATAAATATTCAAAAGAACTAAATGCAGGGTCTCAAGGTATTTTTAAACAAGTTTCACCTCATCATGGGTGTATAAGCATGTTCATAGCCGCATTATTCACAATGGCTAAAAAGTGGAAAGAACCCAAATGTCAACTGACAGACAAATGAGTAAGTAAAATGTGGTAGAAACATACAATGGAATTTCATTCAGCCTTAAAAAGGAAAGCAGTTCTGCAATATGCTACAGCATGGCTGAACCTTGAGTACATTATGCTAAATGAAGTAAGGCAGTCACAAAAAAGACAACAAATATATGATTCTGCTTATATGAAATACTTAGAGTAACCAAAATCATAGAGACAGAACAGTGGTTGTCAGGGGCTGAGGTAGCAAGAAATGGAGAGTTAGTGCTTAATGGGTACAGAGTTTCAGTCTTACAAGATGAAAAGACTTAAGGAGATGGATAATGGGTATGCTTACACAACCTTATGAATGTATTTAATGCCACTGAACTGCACATTTAAAAATGGCTAAGACGGGAAATTTTGTTTATATGTATCTTGGCACAATAAAAATAAAACTGAGGGAGGAAAATGCCTTGATTCAAGAAAAAGCTCACCATATCTGAGTTGAAGAAAGAAGTCTGAAGTTTAATGCACCAGGAGGAGACTAGCTTTAGATGAGATCTGAGAGACAGGCAAGGACGATCATGTAAGGCTTTACTGGCCACAAGTAAGGAATCTGGATTATTTGAAAATTCTGGTACTTCAGGAATTTATTCTCTACCTCAAACTAGATGGTCTGACTTGACAGTGTAGGGAAAGCACGCACCATACTCTAAAGCCACACCATCCAATACAGTAACCACTAACCACACATGGCTCCTAAACATTTGAAATGTGAATACTATAATTTCAGATATGCCGTAAAAGTGAAATATACACCAGTTGGGCACGGTGGCTCACGTCTGTAATCCCAGCACTTTGGGAGGCCAAGGAGGGCAGATCACAGAGTTCAGGAGTTCAAGACTAGCTTGACCAACATAATGAAACCCCATCTCTACTAAAAATACAGAAAAATTAGCCAGGCGTGGTGCCACGCCCCTGTAATCCCAGCTACTCGGGAGGCTGAGGCAGGAGAATCCCTCGAACCTGGCAGGTGGAAGTTGTAGTGAGCTGAGAGTATGCCATTGCACTCTAGCCTGGGCAACAGAGAAAGACTCCGTCTCAAAAATGTGAAATATACACCACAGATCAAGGCTTAGTATAAAAAGAGAGAATGTAACCTATCGTGTTAAAATTTGCACATTACCCACTAAATATTTACATATGATGTTATAATATTAATATATTAATATTGAACATATAAAATGTTATATGTTCAATATTAATATATTTAATATATTTAATATATTAAATTATTATATATTAATATATATTATATATTATATATTATTATATAATACAATTATTATATATTATAATTATATAATTATATATAATTATAATATAATAATTATATATAATATATAATAATTTAATATATTATATATTAAATAATAATAAAGTAATATAATATGTATTAGATACAGTATTTCATATTATATAATATTAATGCTATATATCAATGTTTGATACATTATGAAAGTTAATTATACTTTTTTAATGTGGCTTTTCAAAAATTTAAAATTCTATGTAGCTTGTGTTTCTTTTGGACAGTGCTACACTAGAAAGGGTCCACAAGAACACTTTGTGAACACTTTGTTCACTAATGTATCCACAATGCTTGGAACTATGCCTGGCATACAGATAGCACTTGATAAATAATTAATGAATGAGTACAGACTTGTTGATACAAAAAGAAAGGAGATACCTGCATCTGATGTTCCCAATCTTTCTAAATTAGTGGTGTGCAGCCAAATGTGAGGGAGGAGGAGGTAGCAGTGTTGTTTAGGGCCACCACAATGGACCACTACAGATGGTATGCAAGGTGGTGGTGCTGTCATATGTACCCAGGTTTTCTCCTCTGTCCTTACCCTCCACTCGTTGTATAAAGATTTAAAAAGATTAAAGAGCTTGGGATGTTAACAAAAGCAGCATCAGCCCATAAAATTATGTCTTTAGTTACTTCAGTACCGATCTTTTTAGTTGCCTAGACTTCAATTTTTATCTCTTAACATTCCACTATTTCCAACCAATAAGTCACTAATTTTCTATTAAGTCTGATTTGTTATCTCTGCTCCTGGACCCTATATTTCACTGCTCTACTAAAGAATGTTCAGAATTAAACAGACTGACTATACTTCAGGGTCTTAGGATCTGTCTAATTTCAGTGCTATAAAGCCACTGGACAAATCCACAGCAAGACAAAAATAGGGTTTTCCAGGGATATTATACTAATTTGTGAACTGTCTGGCTTTACTTGATGACTTGAAAGGGTCATTGCAATTCTATGATTCTATGTTATCAAAGTATCTTCATGTAGATGCAATTTTAACTAAATAAAAGTCTCACTCATTTGGGCATCAATCTATGTGCTCATTCAGCAAATATCTACTTGGCTGGCTCTACTACTGTGCTGATACTGTTCAAGGTGCTGGGTATACATTGACTAGGAAACTGATAATCCCAGTCCTAATGAAGCAGACAAGAATATCTGAGGGCATAACCTGAATTTGGCTCTGAACTGTTAAAGGTGGAGAGTGCAGATCTGAGTTTACACAGACTCTCTTTCATTATGCTTTCCTCCCTTTGGTAATAAATCCTTCCCACTACTGCAGAGAGTTAGTGTCTTCTCATCCACTTCACATCCTCCTCAATCAACAAATGATGCAATATCCAGTCATTCACACTAGTAGATGAACAGAGCTTAATTTAAATTTATTTTAACAATCCAATTTAGTATTAAGGCTTAACAGCAGTATCTGTACTTTAAGACTTTTAAATTCAATTATGAAATGAAAGATTTCTATCCCTCAATAAAATCATTTTAACCAACAATAAATAGGTGGAGAAATATTTTCTAGAACATAAAGGCATACTGTTGTCTTAAATTTTTATATTTCTTTACAGTTTATAAAAAGCATTTTGTGACTTCTCTACTCAAGTAAGCAGAAACACTTATTATTATTCCTTATAACAGATGAGTAAACAAATTCAGAGAAATTAAATGGACTACTGAATGTCATACAACTACAAAGTGGCAAAGCCTGTATTTCTTCTACAGTCAACATTACTTCCATCCCACCACTGCCAGATGTCGCAAACATAAATGTATGAGTTGGTCTCAATATAAGAAAAACTGGGGGGGTGGGTTTGAGGCTTGTTTCAAGGGTGATATTCAAAATATCTGACAGTCAGTAAAGCAAATGTCTAATCAGAACAGCTGTTAACCACAATAAAAACCAATCATAACAGCTACCACGGTAAACAACAGGAAGAACAGACACCAGGCATAAACAAGCAGTAAAACCATCATCCCTGACTAGCAGGCAGAGTACCTGCCCCAGCTCAGCATTCAAATTTAAATTATTTTAAATGGTATGCTAGCCAAACAGAACAAATATACCTATTAATGAATTGTGGAAGTAAGCACTCACCTGGCCTGAAAAGTAACCCTGAGAACATTATGGGCAGCTTTATGAGCATTTTATTGAAAACAGATGCTTAATTCTGCTAAAACAGATACATAAATCAATGACTTTAAAATCACTGATCAACATTTTAAAAATACTTAGAAGAAATTCAAAGTACATTTCAAATCACTAAGCAGGAAGAATCATTTTTAATCCAAAAAAGCAAAGAAATAATTATGAGAATTTATTAGTTTTGTCTACATAAAAACAGTAACTTTAGAAAACTCAGAAAAATAGCCAGGCATGGTAGCACAGTCCTATAGTCCCAGCTACTCAGGAGACTGAGGTGGGAGGATCGCATAGCCCAGGAGTTGGTTCAAGTACAGCTTGGGCAACATAGTGAGGTGTCGTCTCTAAAAAAAACTAAATAAATTTCTAAAAAGAAAAAAATAGTCATAGCAAGACATTAATGTAAAGAATTATTTATTTAGAATACAAAGAGCTCATATAAAACCTGAAAAAAACAATAAAATCTCAATAAATAAATAGGCCAAGGAAATGAAAATACAATTAACAAGAGAGAGAGAGATCTAATTAACATACATGGAAACTATTACACTGCACTAATTCAGAGAAAGCAAATTAAAACAAAGTATCAAGTATAAAATTGCCCCATGGGTTACAACATTGCTGAGAATAATAGCATATATAATCAGAGTATAAGTCACAGTGTAAAAGTAACATAAGAATTCAGAAGTATTTTCCAAGAAGCACTAGGTATTCATCCACTGAAAATCATTTATTGAGCACCTACTCTAGATTTCATTTTTTAAAAAAATCTCTTAACCTAACATCATGCGGCTCCAATCTAGCAGGAAATACAGACTTAGAAACTTACAAACGATCATATAAAGCTCTTTCAAAGTGAAACATAACCAAAAGGGAGTGTATTAACTAGGGACAGATAGAGGAAGTGGCATTAAAAGCAAGTTCTAAATAAAAAAAAAAGTAGCTCACTATCCAGAGAAAGGAAAAACTACTAATAGAGTAATTCAAATAATGAACTAAAGAACAGAAATATAACAGTTACAAAATGGCATTCAGAAACCAAGTAAGGCCCAGTTTTCTTCCTTCCACTGCAATAAGAAAAATGACAAAAAGCGATGGGCCGAATTTCAGCCTTGCTGTGCCAAAATGCAGATAAATCTTAGCAAATTTGGAATATAAATGTTCACTTGGTCTCTTTGAAATATCAATGGTACCAAATGAACTTTGGACAAGAGCAATATCTGTATCAAGATTTAAGCCACTCTACAAGTATTATGTGTCACTAATGGAAAACGAGGAGAGTGGAAGGAAATAAGAAGGTATATTTAGTGGACACCATACTATAGCAGGTTCTGATCTATATGTTTATATCATGCTTATTTCATGTCATTTGGACATATGTTAACCATTTTGTTAATAAAAAATAAAGAAGTTGACAGTCATTTTCCTAGGCAGATGGAGTTTTGTTTTCATATAAACTCTAGCTGTTTTAACAAATTTCATTTACATATAAACAGAGCCAATTACCAAAAATAGCTCGATTTTTATTGGCAACAAAGGAAACTACTTCTTCCTATGATGACATAAAATTTAAAGCAGTGCCTTTCTCATATCTTTAAGACTTTTCAAGAGACTGGATAGGTCCATACTCAACTGTTTCAAAATGGTCAGATTTATACTGAAAACACCAAGGGGATAAAACACATGAGAGGATCTGCTTCATATAGAAGAAGGTAATGTAAGAATTCAGTTCCAAGATGGCAAAGCCTTAGATCCATTCTCAAATCACAGCTAACACTTCCTTCAGTGGTATCTGTTAAGAATCCCTTAAAGCAAACAAAAAAAATTTGTGGACACCATTAATGGGAACAAAAAAAATTTTATCAACAGAGTACTTCATTCATTGATTTAATTAAGTTATCCTCAATACATTACAGATTTAATTTCATTTATGTCACTACACAAATGGTGAAATGTCATTTTTAAATCCTTTGAATCATATTTTATAGTCTGTTTTGTTATATTTTTCTAAAGAAGGGTGGTAGAGAGATAATAAACTATGAATAAAATACTCAGCAATCAGGGATGAAAATAAGACATTTATAGCTGGGTTAACACATTAAAAGACGGAAGTCTACATCTGGTTTCAATTGGTGTGAATTCACTGGCAAATTTAAGAAGAATTTCATTATACAAAAACAAAAAGATGGTTTTGATAGGCTTTAGTCCTCTGGTTACTTTTGTTTCTATAGTCACATGATTAGTATAATAATATGATACATTTAATATGTCACTGTGTATATGGTTTTGATAAAAATGCACCCACCAACTTGTCTCAAGGGCACATGTACAAATGGTTTTAAAATACATATACTACCTTAATGTTTTTCTGTCAGTAAAAATGAATTCAAGAGAGGTTTTAAGGTCACAAAAAATTAAGAATTTTAATTTTCTAATAAGTCTTTCACAATCTTAGCTAAACTCTACCTTTTGGATATAATTATTTACATATATAAAGTGATACATTAATTCTACATTTAATACCTATTAAAGAATACAAAACATCAGACATAGTTCCCTCTTTCAAATGTGATAAACAGATAGGTAAGTATAGATACTTTTTAAAAATATTTTGAGTTTTACTTTCATAGGCACTTTGCATAAGGTCTTAAAAATTGATCAAAACTCACCAATGTAATCCTCATATAGGCTTTTAAGGCTTGGATCAAACTTTGCCTCTTTCAAGAAATCACCCTATATTCCTCAAGTCAGAATTAATCTATTCCAGTGTTAACAATGGTGATAACAATAACATCTTGCATTTATTGAGTTCTTACTATGTCAGCCACTCCACAGGTTTCATTTCATTTAATACCCAAACGGAGCTGTAGAAAGTAGGCACTAACAAGAATTTACTAAAAGTCTGTTACATGATCCCTGTCTTCATGACACTCAGAATTTTGGGGGAAGGGAACAGGAACAATTAATTACAATATTAATCAATGTCTGCAACAACAGGATTAGCAATAGGAGCACTCCAGGACAGCAGTTCTTAAAGTTTATTATGCAACAGAACCAGTACTCTTAAAATCCAAGCCATCTAATACAACATTTAAGGCCTTGAATGATACAGTTCCTGCCAGCCTCAACCATCTACCTTACCATTCTAGCACTCAGGAAAGGCTTCACAGAGGAGATGACTTTTGAGCTGACTCTAGAAGACTGAACAAAATTTATCAGGTGACCAAAGAGAGAAGGATAGGTAAGGCATGTGTAAAGGTACTCAGCATAAAAATACATGAAGTGCATTACCAGTGAATAGTTATTTGTGTTTGAACATAATGTGTACGGGAAAATAGTGCAAAGTGGGAAGTCAGATTAGTGCCAAAATGTTTTATACACCTACATATTTTTAAGTAGAAAGATGACATGATCACATCTGAACTTTTAGGAAGAAAACTCCAACAGCAGGCTCTCAGCCAGAGACTAAAAGGGACAAAACAAAAGTGGAGAATTTAATAATAAAATAATTTGTAAAAATAATAGGAGTAGTAGTAGGGGTAGCAGTAACAGATTATAACCTTGCTTAGAATCTTGTGTGGTGGAATTAATAGTGAACACCTTAAGCAAAATTATTCAGAAGATGAAGAGGGTCAGAGCACGCAGAGAAGCCAAAATGCGCCAATGGCAAAATCCATCTTTCCTAATTTAGGTAGGTCTTAAAGACTATCTACAGTCTTTTCCCACAACTGAAAGTGCCTTAGCACTAAAGAATCATATATTGCTTAGTTAGCATCCTCTCAGTTCTCCAAAAAAATTGTTATAAAAAATAAACATGTCCTTTGACTCAGTAATTCCATTTCAAGTAATGCATCCAATGACCACAACACAAATATGCCAATTCATACTTACAAAAGTTCCCTGCATCCTTGACTGTAGCAGCAAAACACTAAAAAGTTAGAAGTCACTTTCATCCAGCAGACTGAAAAAAATACATTCCGTTACACACACATAAGACCTATATGTACTGGAATAGGAAGGTATCTAAGACACATCAGAAGTTGAAAAAGAAAAAAGGTAAGGTATAAAACATCACATATGGTATGAATCCCTGGTGTAAAACAAGTTTTACGTACATATGTGCTGAAACAATCCACAAGAAATTAACTGACATAACCTCAAGGAAGTAAAATTGAGAGTGGATGTGAAGACATTAACTTCCCCTTTTGTACCCTTTTGTACTATCTGAAATTTTTACAATGTGCTCGTGTTATTTTTCTCTACAATTTATATAATTAAAAGGAAAGGGGCAGTTTATGCACTCTAGATAAAAATACAGATAGTTATGCAATGCAATTTTAAAAGATCTCCATATAAAATTGTTAAAATTAGAAATGTGCCATCCAAGGAACTAAATTTCCATTTCCTGGAAAATTAACATATATATATTTCTTGATTTCCTAAGATTAAACAAAACTAAGACGAGACACAATGATCTTTCAATATTTTTTCTAATGCTGAAGAATATCCACTATTTCAACAAATATCATACAATTCTTAAATCACTTGTGATTTAAAACTAAATATTAGGGGAAAAAAAAAGAAAAACTAAATGATACTTTTTAAAGTTTTACCTTAACAATAAAAAGTGGCAATTTACATTTGTACAGAACTTTACAGGTTACAGAATCCTCTGACATTTATCATGTTTTTTTCCCCATAAGAAAACACTGATGTAGGTAAGGCAAGTAATATGATATTAGATCAATTTTAGGATTAGGAAACTGAAGCTGAGAGGAGTTATACAATGTACCCAGGGTTACAGAGCTAATAAGTAACAACCCAAGCACTGAAGCTTGGTCTTCCTGCTCCACATCCAAAGGTCTTTCCATTAAACCACATCACTCCAAATAACCACTGTTACAGCATGCTATGGGGTCAGGCTTCTGACAGGGAAGAAAGGCTCACTGCAGAGCTGGCAATAACAAGCAGTCTGTCTGCAGAGACATATACAATATAAAAATAAAGTGTATGAAGGTGGGCCTGACGAAAGAGAAATGCCAAGAAGAATAGCAACAAAGGTGAAAACTGGGCAACTTACCAATAAAAGAAGCCAAGGAAATACCTTTGTGAACTTAATTTACTTAGTTAAGGTAGAAGGGATAGTCTATTTAGGGGACTATATTGTAATGTGGAGAAATCATAAAGTGTTTACAATTCAATCAAAAGATTTAGAAAAGATGTAATGGAGCGTGATGTGTATGTTGTATTTAATCAGAGATTAAGATGTGGCAGTACATGATTGCTATGAAAATTTCAACGGTCTAACCCCACAACTCATGATCCTGTTAATGCTGTGGCTTGGAACTTTAAGAAGGAAGTATGAAGTACACTCAGAACTCATTCTCACTCCATGTGACACCCCAAATAAGGAGCAAAAAGTCTATCACTTTCTACACAAAAGGACTCATTCTCCTAAGATTCTAGTATAGCACTGATCATTAGTACCTGCTCAGAGTGAGAAAATCCTTGTAAGACGGGGTCAGGGACCAGAAATAATGATAGGGTCAAGCCATCGTGGTCTAAAGGGAACCATGGGTCCTTCCACTGAGTACTTCCCAGGAAAATCCTCATAGCAAACATTTACTGCTGACCTAGCAGGAACAGGATCCTTGAGAAACATCAACCTTACTGTCCCTTACTGTGACAGAAGGAACAAAGAGAAGAGGACCCAAAAGCTTTGACTCAATGTCACCAGATATATCTTCCACAATTTAAGATTCACTTTGTGAGCTATTTTAGAGGAGTTTTTAAATTACTGTCTTTTATTCCTGGTGTGTTTTGTTTTTAAGTTTAGTAAATATATAGAAACAACCATTATTTTTTGCCAGTCTAGCACCCATCACCCTTCTCCTGCTAAAAATATTCTGATTTCCCTTTAGGAAATCACTACTTCTTCATTCTCAGACCATGTATTTCTAGTAGTCAAGTCTACTCTAGATCTGGGTTGAACACATGACCTAGGTCTAAGTCAGTTACTAAATCACATTGTAATGGCCACAATGATTTGCTCAGAGAAAAGCACATGACCCACTAAGAAGCACAAGATTATCACTCTTTTCTGCTGGACTTCAACTAGAAAGGTATAACCCAGGGAACCACTGGCAGACATCTTGTAACTGAGGGAAGAGCTTGTGTGAGCGTGAGACCAATAAAGAGGTAACAGAACAAAAACATGAATTCAAGTAATTCCTTTCACCCTGAATCAAGCCATGCACAAAACTAACTTTGCAATGAGCAAGAGTTATGTGAACAAATAAATTCCCTGTTTGACTTAAGGTGGCTTAGGCTGGGTTTTCTGTAACTTATAACCAAAAGTTGAAACTCATGCAGTAAACTTGAAGTAAATACCAAACAGGAGAAGTCCTTGGAAAAGAGGTTTGTATAAAGCACAAACCACTGACTAATTACAGAAATGCTAGAGGTTATTCCAGATGTGTAACAGCATTAGATGTCTGATCTATTTTCTACTTTCTGCCACCTCAAAAAGGGATACAATAATTGGCGGCAAGAAAAGTAGAATAAACATGTCTTTTAAAAGGAACATGCACAGTCTTTTTTTTTTTTAAGTCTCCTGCCTCCCTCGTTTTCCTACTACCACCTCCCCCAGCTAATAAATGTTTGTCATTGTGTTAATTTGCATTTGGATTTCTCATTTTACAAAACTCTCAGCCATTTCAGTTTCCATTCATTTTTATGACATACATGTTATCATCTCATACAATAGTTACAAAAATCCCTTACAGGAAAATCAGTGGTTTGGAGAAACTTGGTGAATATGCAGCAATCTCTGAAATACTTAAATCTCAAAAGTAATACTTAAGCTGACTTGTAAAATTTTATCTGATCATTCATCAAACTTCGTATTCCAACTTCTTTACAACCAAAAGCTCTCCCACTCCCTCTCCTTCCCTCTTAGGAAAAAAAATACATACATTCAATGGGACTCTCAGATATCCTGGATGAGGAAAATACTCTAGGGAAAATAGCATAGCAACTCAGTAACTCCCTTCTACCCTTACAAATCTATCTCATTCCACCTAAAAAAAAGAGAGTTGAAAATATAAAATATCCAAGGTTATAAATAATAACTAAAAAGTTATGGGATATGTCCAGAAAAACACAAATCTCTGTTCAACACAAAGTACATACATTAGAAAAAATAACTAGAATATTTTAACCATTATTATATACAAGAGGGCAGACAGAGGTTGTCTTTCATGAAATCTGGATTGCATATGTCTGGCAAGGAAAAAAAAGATTAATAATATATCACAAAGCCCCACAACTAGTGATTCAAAATGAAAGCTTTCACTACTTACACCATATGTAAATATATATATATACACGCTGCTTATAATCTCTTGATCTGCAGAGAAAGAGAACTGATACTCTACTGTGAAAATGGTCAGTGGGTACACATTTTAAAATCCTTTCCCACATGAAAAGATTCCTGAAAAAGAGATCAGAAGACAACAGAAAAGCACTCAATATATATGGAGTTGTAAATCCAGTATGAAGCCGTATCTATTACACAAAGAAGGGACATGCAACAAAGTGATTAGGAAAGTCAAACATGAAATAGTCTAGTAACAAAAAGGCAAATAGAAACCCCAAAGAGCACTTTATTGAACAGAAATCCACACATATCAAAAAGATGTCTATTATTGACAATGATATATCAAGCTTTTAAGCTCCAAATAAATCTTAATAATCAATAATGAGAATTTGATACAAGGCAGAACATATACATATTTTTAAAATATAACAAACCAAACGTTTACCATAAACGCTATTACATGCAAGGTACTGATTCTAAGGGCACTTGGATAAAATATGCTAGTATGTTTTGAATTGCCACTGCTTGATTCTTCTATTTATTTGGTTATTTTATTTATTTGTTTGTTTAATGAGATGAAGTCCCACTCTGTTGCCTATGCTGGAGTGCAGTGGTACGATCTAGGCTCAACGCAACCTCTGCCTCCTATGTTCAAGTGATTCTTGTCCATCAGTCTCCCAAGTAGCTGGGATTACAGATACATGCCACCACACCAGGCTAATTTTTGTATTTTTAGTAGTGGGGGGGGTTTCTCCATGTTGGCCAGGCTGGTCTCAAACTCCTAATCCCAGGTGATCTGCCCACATCAGCCTTCCAAAGTGCTCGGATTACAGCTGTGAGCCACTGAGCCCTGCCACCACCACTTGATTTTATTAAAGAAACTAACACTGTACCTAAAAATGTGAGGTCTATCTTATGGAATTTCTTCATTAACAACAATAATTCAAAGTACCAATGGTGAATACTAAGATTCTATCCTTGGTTCTATAGTCCTCTGCATTATTCTGCCCAAATACATCTGATAGATAATGTTCAAAATGCAAAGACACTCTTATCTACGTAAGTGAGATGACAGATGAGGATGACAATGTCAAAAGCAAATATATATAGGGCCTTTTATGTGTCAGGTGTTATTCTGGCATTTAAAATACATGTAATCTTCAGAACAACTCAAGGAAGTAGGGTGGTCTTAACCCATTTATCAGATGAAGAAATTAAGTCAAAGAGAAGTTTAAAAACTTTCCCAAGTTCACAGTAGTATGTAGCAGAGCCAGGATTCAAACCCATGCAGTATGGCTCCAGATTTTATGTTCTCAGCTCAATTGTAGCCATCAGCTATAATTCCAACCTTTCTTTCCATATAATCTATTTTACCTCTGTATGGTTCCATTTCTCATCTGGAAAATTGTTCAATGATAGTTCTTACCTCATAGAGTACTTCAATCCTCATGAGGATTAAATACCATAATCTACATAAGAATTTAGAAAAGTACTTGGCACATAAAAGTAATATATACATCTGTTATTATATCTACCAAATGTCTGTTACTGGAGTTGAGAACCATTGTTCTAAAACTGTAACAATCAGTGAGAATTTGCCAAGCGGAATAGTCTTAATGTGCCCTTTACACCAGTAACTAAAGGAAAACTGGACTTCCTGAATTATTTTCATTATAAAATAAGTCTACCACCAGCCTTCAAGAAAATATACAAATCATTTAAGAGTTGCTCTCTTCAGTCGGGAATTTCTTCTCCATTAGTTTGTGTTCCCACACCCACCCAATATTACAGAAATAGATCTCATCATGGCTGAAAGTACATAGTGAAAATGTCACTTATATACTAAACTTAATGTTTATATAACTTTTAAGACACAAAATCTATGTGGTATTTTAGGCTGGGTATGGTGGCTCATGCCTGTAATCCCAGCACTTGGGAGGCCAAGACAGGTGGATCACCTGAGGTCAAGAGTTAAAGACCAGCCTAGCCAACATGGTAAAACCCCATCTCTACTAAAAATATAAAAATTGACCAGGCATGGTGGTGCACACCTGTAATCCCAGCTACTCAGGAGGCTGAGGCATGAGAACTGCTTAACCTGGGAAGCGGAGATTGCAGTCAGCCAAGATAGTGCCACTGCACTCCAGCCTGAGCAACAGAGCAAGACTCCATCTCAAAAAAAAAAAAAAAAAAACACCTGTGTGGTATTTTCATGTAATTCTCATCTATACAGCTGGATGCTGGATACTCTTGAATCAGAATACTACTCTCAGAGATTGGCTTCACCAAAGAGCTACAAAGTATGAAAACTGAAAGAACTATAGCCATCCTCTAACCCAGAGACTAACGCTGATCGACACTTAAATATGCTTCTATCAATAGTTTTCTGTTGTGACAACATTCTTGCACAGGCACACTATACAATTGTATTGAGATGTCTCAAAAGTACAGAAGGAGGAGGAAAACCACTGGACAGATCCTAGAGTACATATATATTCAACAATAAGAGATTATCAAATTACTCTTCAAAGCAGTTGTACTAATTTAAACTCCTAAGAGTAGGATAGGATATAAAGTATATATAAGGCACAGGTGAGTATAATAAATTTGGGAGCATTTCTATGGAGATGGTCACAGCCAAGATCTGACAAAGAAGTGATCTACCAAGGAAACCCCAGAAGGATTCCAAGCTTAGAACCACAGAGTAGGGAGAACAAGAGTGAAAGGGAGTTCACTTTTTTACAGAAGCTGAAAAGAAGAAAATGAAACAAGAATTGGCTCCTTGTCCCCAGTCTGCCCCTACTCCCATGTACATGCAGATTACATGAATTCTGGCATTTATCCCCAGATCAAAAAAGGGGGGGAAAGAGTTCCTCTCTAAAGAAATTCGATAAAAAACTTACTGTAGGCCCTTTCCCTTAAAAGCCAGCTCCCAACCCATTCACCCTAATATTATGCCTGTCAGTCAAAAGGCATTGTCCAGATGCTTACAATGAGACCTAATCAGGCTTCGAGCCCCAAGGGTAAGGCCAGAATAAATAAAACAAGGGTATCAATAACCCTAGAAGAAATAGAAATGATTCAGGAAACAGACAATAGCATTTTTTTAAAAATTTGTTATTCTTAAAGCAATTTCAAAACCTTTTCTATCCATGTCAGCATCAATATGTTATGGAAAAGGAATAATCAAAAGAGTTCTTGTAATTAAAATATAACTGCTGAAATAAAAAGTTCAGTTAGAAGAGTCAGAAAATAAAGCAAAATAAAGCACCCCGCCTCCTCCAAAAGGTAAAAAGACTTAAAAAAGAGACAGAAAATTTAAGAGGAAAACAAATTCAAATTCAGGAGATTCAACCTTTCAATAAAGAAAACTGAAATTTTCCAAAGCTGAAGACAGACAAGTGTTTATATATTAACAGGAACTACTGAATGGTGGCCATAACTATAATAAAAAGGACTCACATCTAGGCACATTCTTGTGAAATACCAGAAACGTCAAGATAAAAAGGAAAGTCCAAAAATTTCCAGAAGGGGAAGAAAACTAAAAATAAATAAGACTCTGACAGCCATTAGCAACACTAACTAGATGTTAGAAGATAAATGGAGGAGTCTCAAAGCTCTGAGAAAATTATTTTCACTGTAAAATTCTCCAGAGGCTATCGAGCAAGAATAAAAGCAAAATAAAGACATTTTCAGATATGTAAAGGCTCAAATAATAATTGACCTTATTTTTGTTTCATGAAGAAGACAGTTTAGGAAGAATACAAAACAAAGGTAAAAACAGGAAAATAGGAAATATACTTTTTTTAAATGGTGACACTAACCAAGAGTCAAGTGAAAAAAAATTCCAAGGATACAGCTATAAAGCAGACCTCAAAGCAATGAGTCCACATTACAACCAGAAATCAGGAAGCACCAGGAAAATCTCAAAGAAGAATCACATACATCCCAGGAAACAGATATACTGAGTAAGAAGCTCAAAGATAATAGCAAAACGATAAAAGATGCATACACTGCTTTTCTTAAAGTAACAAAAAAAAAGAAAAGAAAAAACTCCAGGAAATAGAAAATCATATAACATGATCCTAACATAGATCCATCAGCCTAAAATGTGGCAGTGATTTTGAGCAATTGATTAAGGGCAAGAAAAGTAAATTCATTTAGACCACATGCTGGAAACATTCTCCTTTGGGTAACCTAGGGGTACAACTTTAGATATTTAGAGGTAGAAATAAAATTTGAGCATATCATTGTTTCCTCTTCCAAGATGTTCCTTGCTCTCTCTACTCTGACTCATTCGTTTATTCGTTCCCTCTTTCAATACATATTTACTGAGCACCTGTCCTAGAAGCCGAAGATAAAACAATGAACAAAATAAGAAAAATCCCTGCCCTTTTGAAGCTTATATTCAATAACCCCTACAGGTCCCCAACCCCTGGGTACTGGTCCATGGCCTGTTAGGAACTGGGCCACACAGCAAGAGGTGAGTGACAGGTGGATGAGCATTACTGCCTAAGCTCCACTTCCTGCCAGCTCAGCAGCAGCATTAGATTCTCATAGGAGCAAAAACCCTATTGTGAACTGCACATGCAAGGAATCTAGGTTGTGCACTCTTTACAAGAATCTAATGCCTGATGATCTGAGGTGTAACAGTTTCATCCTGAAACCATCCCCTTCATCCGTGGAAAAATTGTCTTCCATGAAACCAATCCCTGGTGCCAAAAAGGTACCACTGTGCTAATGGATTCTCTCACCAATGCAACTTTTTCTAAATTGTTAGGTTATGTGTGTCTTCTTTTTCCTCCTAAAGAACTCGAACTCTTTCCAAAACAGAATTTGGATTTTTACATATCTTCTACCTCATCTAGTGTGTGAAGAATGCAAAACAGCAACATTTATTAGTTACTTGTACCTCTAGGGAAGGGCACTGGGCCTAAATCAATAAATGTGTTTTGAACCTTTCCATTCAACTAAAATGTAAATAAAACTGCTGTATCCAACCATTCTCACATTGCTATAAAGAACTACCTGAGACTGGGTAATTTAAAAGAAAAGGGATTTAATTGACTCCCAGTTCCACAGGCTGTACAGGAAGCACTGGAAGGGGAGGTCTCAGGAGATTTACAATCATGACGGAAGGGCAAAAGAGAAGCAAGCACTGAATTCACATGGTAGAGAGTGAGAGAGGATGAAAGTGGAAGTGCTACACACTCTCATGAGAACTCACTACCACAAGAACAGCAAAGGGGAAATCCGCTCCCATGATCCAATCACCTCCCACCAGGTCCCTCCCCAAACACTTGGGATTACAATTCAACATGAGATTTGGGTGGGGACATAGAGCTAAACCATATCAACTGCCAAATAAAATGTAAAGCACTATGCAATTATTACCTATTATTTAACAGAAGAGGACACTGAAGTCCCTGTCAGTTAAGTGATTTGCTCCAGACCATAAAACTAGTTTGTAGAAGAACCAAAACTAAAACCCATATTGCTGAAAGCCTGGATTCATGCCATTTCTACTATACTAGGATGAATGAAAACAAGTAGTCAAATCAAAAAATGGGCCTAAATGGGAGAGAATAACCTTAGGCATTTTCTTAGAATGTTTCTAGGTATACAGTAAACATCTAAGACACAGACTCTATTTTTTCCATATGTCAAGACATAGTTTTACAATTATGTAAAGATCATTGGAAAGCCTCTAATCAAAAAATCTAACCTGTCTTTTAAGAGCTTCAATTTCACAGAGTTATGCATTTATACTCTACAGTAAATGTTTCGAGATGTTTAATGGCATTTAACATGAATTGGTTTTCTAAAACTTTCCTCAGAAGGAAACCTTCAAAATTTATTACCACAAATATACTAAACTTTTCATTCTTTTTAAACTTGAAAACACTTAACTCCTCAAAAAATAATGCTTATATTACCTTACACAAACAACAACAATATAAGCCTTTTCATGAGACACAGAAGGCCTATGGTTAAAATTATCAAGATATACATTTTTAAAGATAAGCAAAACATTAAACATAGACACATATATAACTTTTGTAAAAATCAGGAAACTAATGAAACATATCCTGGTATTTCACACATGCCAAGGTTACTAGTAAGCATACTTTTTATGGCTTGTCTTTGGTACATGACTGTATTTGTTCAGCAATCCACATTATTAATACCAAATAGTAGCCATGCAAATTATAACTTATCCACAAAAATATAACACTGAATTGAGAGGTAGGGTCATTTTATATTCACAGGATAAGAAGCCAAGAAATTGGCAGTTTCAGCTCAACATTTATCAAAGGTTTGTAGGTGCCAGTAGCTATTCTAGGCACTTGGAATATTTCAAGATAAATATGTTAAAACTGCTACCCTTGAACAGTTTATAGCAGGGGAAAGGCAACTAGAACTCCTCTTCTCCCAAATACTAAAAGCTGACTAATTAAATGTAATTCCCAAGCACAGGTTACCATGGCTATCTACAAAGAAGTTTCATCAAACTTAAAAGATAGTATAAAATACTGTGAAAAAATCAGTTACTAAATGTATATGATACCAGGATTTCAGCTGTGTTTGTGAGTCTGATCACAGAAATGAGAAATTTAAATCACATTATACTAATTTATAGAGCCCCAAATACTTAAAATCCAAAAGGACTCAATGAATACTAACCTAATAGTGATTTTTACTCACAATGTAGTCTGAGGAATCGGAGAAACTTTTTATCACCCACTAGCGATACAGGAGAGTTTGACCTTTTTCCTAATTCTAGTACCATTACCATTAATTACCATAATTCATTACCAGCTCAAGTGCCAACTCTGTGATCTGGCCCATGTTAAGTAAGCATTAGCACTTAAATAAACAAAATCTCTACCTTTTACTACTCAGACTCAGTTACAATCATGAGGAATATGTGCTCTTTATTTAAGAACGAATATGCAATAAATGCCCAATTAGTCAATGAATTACTAAACAGACAACAAATTACCTGATAAAATAAGCAAATTTTCAAATAAGCAGTAGCATTTTCAGCTGGGCCTTCATGGATGCAAATTCACTAGGCAAAGACTAGGGGTAGAGGTAACACTAAAAGAAGGGCAGAGGACGAGGCAAGTGCATACATACAATCACCAAAATATGAAGCTAGTTCTTATTCTAGAAGCCAGTTCTTATTGTAACCCTGAAGGGGAAAATACCTGAAAAAAAAGTGACAAGTTATGAAACTGTACAGGTAGGAAGGAGGTAATATATAAACTCTGTTTATATATCAGCCTAAAAAATCTGAACTTAAATGTTTTGTCTAAAAGTCCTGTAATTTAATTGGATTTGCTCTTTCCTGTGCCTTTAATTTTCGATTTTCAAGGAAACATTTGATCAAAAACAGACAGCAGTCAATAATTCAGAACCAAAAACACTTTATCCCTAGTAAGATTTCTTTCAAAGACAAGCATAATTACACACACACACAAAACAGGTGGTTCTCCAAAACTTATTACTCTTGAAACAAATAAAAAGTTTAGAATCCATTGTTAACTCTCTAAATCATCACATAATTTTGTTTCTTCTCTATAATAAATGAAGCTCACTATATATAAATATGTACAAATAGAATATGCAAATTATACATAGTCAGACGAGATCCAAAAGTTTCTAATAATGTTATCTAAACTGTCCATTACTCTGAGAAAGCTATTAATATGGTTGAGATATGCAGTACATATATAATCTGACTATAAATTAAGCTCTCACTTCAAAACAAGATTATGCTGTCAGAGTAACATCCATCTGAGTTCACTTGAGCACCAATCCAACCTTGTTCTCAACCTCTATTTTATAGTTTTTATTAACAATTTAAAGATAAGCACAAAAACAAGACTCAGTGATCATGTTTTTACATCTGTTTTTAGATTTATAAAGGTTAAAGTTGTCAATAAATTTCTACATCCACAGATCATACATGAATTCATTTAAGTGAATGTAATAAGAAAACGCAATTCAAGGGCTTTACTAGACATACCCAAATGACTAAGAGGAAAAAGACATGCAAGCAAATGAGTAAACCAGTGTCTACAATGCTCAGTCCAAGGAACAGACCCCAAACACAAAGCATGAGTTTCAGAGACAAGATAAAACTCCTAAAAAGAGATTAAGAGAAAGAACTGGGGCACCAGGCAAGAATGATACAAAATGTCAAACAGGATCTTATTAACTGGATTACAAAAAAGGTATGTGTATAGAAAATAAATAAGCAAATGACTAGTAAAATCAAGGAACAGGGTCAGAGAAATACCAATGGCAAAAGCTGCTATGGTGAGTAACAAAAATATATAAGACATAGCATTCTTGATACTACCATTAGCCGACTAAAAAATATAACAAAAAAAAAAGATCATTCATATTAGCAGTAAAAATGACAAAGCTCCTAGAAGCAAATCAAATTTAAAATGTATATAATTTTTTTTTTTTTTTTTGAGAAGGAGTTTTGGTCTGTCGCCCAGGCTGCAGTGCAGTGGTATAATCTTGGCTCTTTGCAACCTCTGCCCCCCAGGTTCAAGTGATTCTCCTGCCTTAGCCTCCCAAGTAGCTGGGATTATAGGCGCCCACCACCACACCCGGCTAATTGTTTTGTATTTTTAGTAGAGACGAGGTTTCGTCATGTTGGCCAGACTGGTCTCGAACTCCTGACCTCAGGTGATCCACCTGCCTCAGCCTTTCAAAGTGCCAGGATTACAGGCATGAGCCACCATGCCTGGCTGTACAATTTTCAAGGAGATTTAAAAATGCATTTAAACACATAAAAGAAGAACTGAACACAAAGATATTCTATGATCATGGACTGGACAATACCAGTCAACACAATTTATGAGTTAAATCCAATCACAAACCCAGCAAAACTTTTTGTGGAGCTTGACAACTTATTCTAAACTTATATGAAGCCAGGCATGGTGGCTCATGCCTGTAATCTCAACACTTTGGGAAGCCGAGGCAGGAGAATAACCAAAGGTCAGGAGTTCGAGATAAGCCTGGCCAAGGTGGCAAAACCCCATCTCTACTAAAAATATAAAAATTAGCTGGGTGTGGTGGCAGACACCTGTAATCCCAGCCACTCGGGAGGCTGAGGCAGGACAATCACTTGAACCTGGGAGGCAGAGGTTGAAGGGAGCCAAGATCACGCCATTGCACTCCAGCCTGGGCAACAAGAGAAAAATTCAGTCTCAAAAAATAAACTATAATATAAAATAAATTTAAAAATAAAACTTATATGAGAGATCAAGGAAAACAAAGACAAGGGAATTGCATCCCAAATATCAAACATGCCACCATACAATTAAGAACATATTTCTGTTGCAGAAGCAGACAAATAAATCTCTGCTAGAACAGAGAGACCAAATATAGAGCTAAATATATATAAAACCTTAGTAGGACAGACATATAAGCCAGTTAAAAAGGAACAGAAAATTGTGTTAGGACAATTAGATTTCCACACAGGAAAAAAAAAATAATAAAAGTGCTGTATATCCCTGTCTCATATCATATATAGAAATAAACTCCAGCTAGATTAAAGAGGTAGGTAAAAAAAACAGCCTTGCAAGACAAGACTGACACCATTCCGAAGTAAAACCACTGTAATGACAGGCGTTTGGCTCCAGCAGCAAGGTCTTTAAACAATGCCTGTAGCATAGATAACCCCTCATAAAGGTGTTTATCTAACCTCTCCAGTGGTCACGAGTAGCAAGAAAGTCTGAGGTGTAACCAGCTGCACATGTTTTACCAAAGGAGCTTGCTATATAAAGGATATTTAGGGTAGGGTGGATGTGGGAATACACCATCTCTTGGCCACCCAAAACATTATTTGTTAGTAAGTCTCTAATAAATGTTTATGGGAAACTGGATTTGTCAGCCTCTTTCTTCAGCCTCTCAGCTCCCTTGACCTTTGGGGGTAGCTCTGCATATGTTTACTCATAGCGGAACAGAACTGCTAATAACAAAACTTACGCTATTAGAAAGAGTTCCATTTCTGGTCATGATAAACTAGATAATTCAGACCACTCTCCTGCTGAAAGAACTAAAATGTCTGGAAAAATACATTTAAAGGTCTATCTGATGGCTAATGAAGACAGAAGAGCAGTACCTTTTGTCTGAAAACAACATATAAGAAAAAAAGAAACAGGTGAGCCTAGCAATAAGGGCTGCTTTTCCTCAAGAGGCATCTATCAATTATGGAACTGAAGTCAAGAGGCTAAGAAGCAAAGCAGACCTCTGACTGACTTACAAGATGAGAAGGTTAATGACTGGAAATCAAAACCTACCAAGAAACTGAGAAGCCCTAGAATATCAAAGGACCATATCCTAGATGCAAAAGAGAATCAACTGTCAAAAGTACAGTCATGTGTCACTTGACAATATGGATACATTCCAAAAAAGACATCATTAGGCAATTTCACAGAATGTATTTACATAATCCTAGATGGCATAGCCTTTTGCTCCTAGGCTACAAACCTGTATGGCATGTTACTGTACAGAATGCTGTAGGCAGCAGTAACACAATACGTATTTATGTATCTAAACATGTTCAAACATAGAAAAGATACAGTGAAAATATGATACTATAACCTTATAGGACCACCATTCTATATGCAGTCCATCATTGATGAAAATATCATTATAGAGCACTTAACTGTACTAAAGTCCGGATTCAAATGATCTCTAACCCTAATTAAAGTGATACAGGATTGCTAGTTCTAGCCATCAGTTAGAAACAAACAAAAACCTTAAGTAAAAGACATCATCATTCAGAAATTCAAATAAACTCTATCACATTTTATGCAATGTCTAGCACTCTATCAAAGATAACCAGGCATAGACGAAAACAATAAAAAACAAGAGAAACAATATAAAACAGAAAGAGACCCACAGGAGAGTAACATTTAAAAGGTTAGCAGACAAAATTAGACTATAATTAATACATTCTAGGATATATGCCTAGGCAACAAAGTGAGACCCTATCTCTTCAAAAAAATTTTAAAAATTAGCCAGGCATGTTAGCGCATGACTGTGGTCCCAGCTACTCAGGAAGCTGAGGTGGATGGATCACTTGACCCCAGGAGGTCAAAGCTATAGTGAGCCATGATCATACCACTGCACTCATGCCTGAGTGACAGAGCAAGAACCTGCCTTAAAAATAAAAATAAATTATGTTCTGGGATATAAAATACTACCAGATTTCTGTAATAAGATCTTTAAATGGCTAAAAGGAATCATTAACCTAGAATTCTTTACCCAGCAATATACTGTTCAGAAATGAAGAGAGGGGTCAGGCATGGTAGCTTACACCAGTATTCCCAGCACTATGGGAAGCCAAGGCAGGAAAATTGCTTAGGACCAGGAATTGAAGACCAGCCTGGGCAACATAGCTAGATCCCATCTCTACAAAAAAACATTCGTTTTAATTAGCAAGGCATGGTGGCATGCTCCTGAAGTCCTAGTTACTCAGGAGGCTAAGGCTGGAAGATCCCTTGAGCCTAGGAGTTCAAAGTTGCAGTGAATTGTGATCACACCATTGCATGCCAGCCTGGGCAAAAGGGTGAGAACCTGTTTCAAAAAAGGAAAACAAGAAGTAAAATAACATTTTCACCAAAAAAAAAAAAAAAAAAAACAATAGATCTTGTCATCATCATGCCCACACATAAGGAAATACTAAAGGACATTCTTTAGGCAACCAAGAAATCCAGAAAGAAATAAAGAACAATAAAAAGCATACATAGATGAGTAAATATAAACATGTGTGATATAAAATAACAATATAAAGTAACAAGAATTACTTGTGCTATTTAAAATGTATACAGAATTTGAAGAAACAAAGTGTATCACAAAAAACAAAAGACCATACAAGCTCTTAAAAACAAATTGCCATATTCTTAGGAAAAGATTGTTTTATGACCATGAAAACAATTACTAGAGTGAGTTTTACCCTGTTTAATCAAAGACAACTGTTACACTGGTCACATTTTTGAAAGCCAGTCAATCAGAAATCGTCATGCTTCTGAAATTCAGATAATCAAGAGTATCTCTCCAGTGAACAGATGCTTACAACGTGAAATACTTTTTAAATGAAATGATACATATCCTTGTATTACTAACCTTAACAATAATGGTACTCTTTACAGATAATAAATAAATGAAGAAAAATGTTCTTGCATTAGAAAAGAAAGATACAAATATTCCTGTGATTTAATAGGAGGTGTCATCAAGGCAACACTCAGAAACGATAAACCTACAGCTCCTGATCAATCTCTTGTGCAGCTCTGGGTTCCATTTCATGAATGGATATTAGACTCTTACCATGCCACCCCAGAACCCAGGGTACCTGTTGTGTGACACTATTCCAAGTGTACAACTCCCCAACATGCTAGTGGACTATGTCTTAAAACAAAGAATATGAACGGGTAAAATCTTCTCTTTGACAACTGATGAAGAGTTTTCTGAAGATAATGATCTCATCTATACCAATCTTTAAAAACTATAGTATACCTTCACAGTTGTAATTATTGGCAACAAGAATTAAACTACTTGGATCAAACACTTCACATCTACTCAAAATCGTAACGTTAATACTTAAAACCAAGAAAACAGAGAGGTTTAAAATTGTCCATTTCACACGCTTTTACTTCATATTCCTACTTGATAACTTTAAATACCAAATGCACTGAGTTTAGCCCTGAAATAATTTTAAAATACTTCTCTAAATGGAATACAATTATTTTCCACTGAAACATTGTTCCGACACTCAAGAGTTATCTGATTTACATAAACGCTAGTTAAGCGTCACAGAAATTCTAAAACATATAATTAGAATGTCACAGATCACTTAATCTAGTCTGTCAAAACAGGGATTATTTCAATTTCTGTTTCGCTTCCCTTAAAAGAAATCCTATTTACCTTCTTTTCCTTAACAGATAAAAAGAAAATAGTAAATTAAACTTACAATGTACTTCCGAAATCAAACTTTAAAATGATTCTGGTTAGCCACAAACTGACTGAAGCAGTTAACAATTTTTCTGAATGTATTTTACTGAAACATGGCTGACAATATATAACAATGTTACTAATATAGAATTACAAATTATTTCACTGATTACTCTTCTTATTCAAGAAAAAAAGGTCACTTTGGTCCATACGAATTGTCCAAATAAACTAGATGCATTACTAAAGTAAACAATTCTGTAAATAGCACTTCTACTTATAGAGTTAAAACAACCATAAAAAGCTTTTATGAAACAATACATTTCACTAAGCTAAATTTATAGAAATATGTATATTTCTATCACTTTCACACATCCTGACAATATTTGCGAAAATACAAAAATGTTTTCAATTATTTTTTAAAATTCAGAAACATGTAATTTCTTCCAATATTACCAGCCATAAATTATAATATAGAAAATTTAAGTAAATACTATGAATATCATAAACTTTAAATAAAATTCTAGCCATAATTTATAAAACTCATATTGTTAAACAACACATATACACTATTCCAAATGAAGAAGAGACGTACTCCGTGACACACCAAAAATTATCCTAATAAATAAATTAATCATGTAGTTCCTAAATCTGTCACAGAAAGATATGTGGCTGGTTCTCACACCTCCTACTAGATATCTTCACACCGCTTAAAATCTTTTCTTTTTTCGCTATTTTCTTTCTAACAAAATACCAACTAGTCAGATTCTAAAACATGATCTTTAGAAATGAGATTAGCAAAACAATTTTAAAATACTTACTGTCTTGTTTCGTAATCTAATTATGTCTGAGACAGAGCCAGCGCCACAGTATTCCATAACAATCCAGAGGTCTGTATTCTTAAAATAACTGCCATAGTACTTTACAACATATGGGCTAAAGGAAAATATATAAACAATTAAATTTAGTTAATTCTCAACAGAATTTTTTTATTAATGCCAATACAAAGTATTTTCAACATTTCATAATGTTCCAGTAAGATAAATAAGTAAATTTCTGTTGTACAACAAATTCTCAATATCTAGAGTTCACCAACTATGCATAATTAGGCTTTAATTCATGGATAAATTTAATGGGATTACAAAACAGAAGAGGCCTAAATGTTTTGAGTGATTCTGAAGAAAATAAGACTTCATTCTGGCAAAGAACTTACTACTTAACATGAGGAATAAATGAAAATTTTTCCCTTTAACTAAAGCATTTTAAACATAAGTCTTCTAAAGGATTTTGCATTCAGTCAAATATTAATCAACTTTAAAATAATCTACATTTCAATGACATCAAAAAAGAATTATTTTAAATTTTCTTTCATTCTGGCTTTTGAAAATTCTAGAGAAAAAAATTATAAATTTTTCTGCTTTAATTTATAGAATTAAAATATTAGCAATTTAATTTGTAAACTGAAGTCTTATGTTTTCCAGAGGAGAATAAACTATGTTTATAGTCAAGTTGTCTTCAGAAATATTTAAAAACGGGTAAATGACCATCAGCAGTAATATTTCTTATGAATAAATTACATATATTGATGTATGAGAAATCTTACCTATCTCAAAGAGGCAGAATACCATAGTCACAAAATACATAAAGATAGAAAATATAAGACAGCAGAAACTAAACAGAACACAACTTAAATGCTACAAGAGCTCAAATGAGGAAATAACATTAGAATCATCCAAAGAGAACTTTGTGGAAGAAGTGAGATTTGAATGAGATTATGAAAGAAAAGTTTAAACTCCAAAGTGTAGATAGAGAAGGGGGTAAGAATATTCTAGAAAAGAGAAAGGCCATGGACAAAGGTACACAAATAGGGAAAAACCAAGTATGACATGTAAGAGGACAACTTGTTCGAATAACTACTTCTATCTAGTAGTAGCTACAATCAAAAACAGTAGTTATTTTGCTGGGCACCAATGTAAGATAAATAAGACATAGAAACAAATAGGGGAAAAAAATTGAAAGTATGATAAAAGAACATGTAGAGACTCTACCAACTGTGGAAGTTAAGAAAAGACTGTCAGGGAAGACTTCTTAGTATAGCCTTTAAAATTTTAGCCATGCTCTGACATTGAGGCAGTAATAAATAGCCTACCATGCAAAACAAAAACAAAAACCCAGGACCAGATGGATTCACAGCTGAATTCTAGCAGATGTTCAAAGAAGAGCTGATACCATTCCTGCTGAAACTATTCCAAAAAACTGAGGAAAAGGGAATGCTCCCTAACTCATCCTATGAAGCCAGCATCATTCTGGTACCAAAACCTGGCAGAGATACAACAAAAAAAGAAAACTTTAGGCCAATATCCTTGATGAACACCAATGCAAAAGTCTTCAACAAAACATTAGCAAACCAAATCCAGCAGCTTATAAAAAACCTTACCCACCATAATCAAGTAGGCTTTATCTTTGGGATACAAGGTTGGTTCAACATACACAAATCAATAAATGTGATTCATCACATAAACAGAACTAAAGATGAAAACCACATGATTATCTCAATAGACACAGAAAAGGTTTTCAATAAAATTAAACGTCCATTCATATTAAAAGCTCTCAATAAACTAGGTATTAAAGGAACATACCTCAAATAGTAACAGCCATATATGAAAACCCCACAGCCAACATTATACTGAATGGGAATAAGTTGAAAGCATTCCCTTTGAAAACCAGCTTAAGACAAAGATGCACTCTCTCACCTCTCCTATTCAACATAGTATTGCAAGGCCTGGCAAGGGTAATCAGGCAAGGGAAAGAAATAAAGGTCATCTAAATAGAAAGAGAGGAAGTCAAACTATCCCTGTTTGCAGATGACATGATCCTATATCTAGAAAACCCCATAGCCTCAGCCCAAAGCCTTCTTAAACAACTTCAGCGAAGTCTCAGAATACAAAAGCAACGTGCAAAAATCACTAGGATTCCTATACACCAGTAACAGTAAAGCGAAGAGTCAAATCGGGAACTAACTCCCATTCACAACTGCTACAAAAAGAAAAAAAAACATTGGATGACAGCAAACTAGGGAGGAGAAAGATCTCTACAAGGAGAACTATGAAACACCGCTCAAAGAAATAAGAGATGACATAAAGAAATGGGAATACATTCCATGCTCAGTGATAGGAAGAATTAGTATCATTAAAATGAGGTCAGGCACAGTGGCTCATGTCTGTAAACCCAGCACTTTGGGAGGCTGAGGCGGGTGGATCACTTGAGGTCAGGAGTTCGAGACCAGCCTAGCAAACATGGTGAAACCCCTTTCTCTACTAACAATATAAAAATTAGCTGGGCATGGTGGCACATGCCTGTAATCCGAGTTACTTGGGAGGCTGAGGCAGGAGAATCACTTGAACTTGGGAGGTGGAGGTTGCAATGAGCCAAGATAGTGCTACTGGGCAACAGAGCAAGACTCCATTTCAAAAATATATATATATATTTACACATATACACACATATATCATTAAAATGGCCATACTGCCCAAAGTAATTTATAGATTCAGTGCTATTCTTATTAAAACTGCCATTTGAGATTCTGCACAGAACTAGAAAAAACTATTTTGAAATTCACATGGAACCAAAAAAGAGCCTGAATAGCCAAGGCAATCCTAAGCAAAAAGAACAAAGCTGGAGGCATCATGCTACCTGACTTCAAACTATACTACAGGGCTACAGTAACCAAAACAGCATGGTAATGATACAAAAAAAAGACATATAGATTAAGGAAACAGAATAGTGAACCCAGAAATAAGACCACAATACTACAAATATGTGATCTTTGACAAACGTGACAATAACAGACAGCGGAAAAAGGATTACTTATTCAATAAATGATGCTGGGCTAATTGGCTAGCCATATGCAGAAGATTGAAACTAGACCTCTTCTATATCACGTACAAAAATTAAACTCAAGATGGATTAAAGGCTTAAATGTAAAACCCCAAACTATAAAAACCCTGGAAGATAACCTAGGCAATATCATTCAGGACATACACATGGGCAAAGATTTCATGACGAAGACACCAAAAGCAATAACAAAAGAAAAAATAGGCAAATGGGATCTAATAAAACTTCTGTACAGCAAAAGAAACTTGAGAAGCCGGGCGCAGTGGCTCATGCCTGTAATCCCAGCACTCTGGGAGGCCAAGGCGGGCAGATCACAAGGTCAAGAGATTGAGACCATCCTGTCCAACATGGTGAAACTCTGTCTCTACTAAAACTACAAAACTTAGCTGGGCATGGTGGCACGCACCTATAGTCCCAGCTACTTGGGGGGCTGAGGCAGCAGAATTGCTTGAACCCCTGAGGCGGAGGTTGCAGTGAACCGAGATCGTGCCACTGCACTCCAGCCTGGTGCCTGGCGATGGAACAAAACTCTGTCTCAAAAAAAAAAAAAAAGAAACTATCAAGAGAGTAAACAGACAACCTACAGAATGAGAGAAAATTTTTGAATAAACTATGCATCCAACAAAGGTCTAATATCCAGCAGCTATGAGGAACTTAAACAGATCTACAAGAAAAATAAAACAACCCCATTAAAAGTGGGCAAAGGATATGAACAGACACTTTACAAAAGAAGACCTACATGTGGCCAACAAGCCCTGCATGAAGAAAAGCTCAACATCACTGGTCATTAGAGAAATGCAAATCAAAATCATAATGAAATACCATGTTACACAAATCAGAATGAATATTATTAAAAAGTCAAAAAAAAATAACCGATCCTGGTGAGGCTGTGGAGAAAAATGAATGCTTATACACTGTTAGTGAGAGTGTAAATTAGTTCAACCATTGTGGAAGACAGTGTGGCAATTCCTCAAAGACCGAGAGACAGAAATGCCATTCAACCTAGCAATCCCATTACTGGATATATACCCAAAGAAATATAAATTGTTCTATCATAAAGCACATGCATGCTTATGTTCACTGCAACTAGCACTCTTCACAATAGCAAAGACATGGAATCGACCTAAATGCCCATGAATGATAGACTGGATAATGAAAATGTGGTACATACACGCCATGGAATACTATGCAGCCATAAAAAAGAACAAAGTCATGTCCTTTGCAGAGACATGGATGGAGCTGGAGGCCACTGTCCTTAGGAAACTAACACAGGAACAGAAAACCAAATACCACATGTTCTCACTGATAAGTGGGAGCTAAACGATGAGAACACATGGACACACAGAGCAAACAACACATACTGGGGCCTATCAGAAGGTGGAGGATGAAAAGATGGACAGGATCTAGAAAAATAACTAATAGGCTTAATACCTGGGTGATAAAATAATCTGCACAACAAATCCCCATGACACAAGTTTACCTATGCAACAAACCTGCATATGTATCCCTGAACTTAAAATAAAAGTTAAAAATAAATAATAATCATTTAAAATATAAAACTTTAAAATTTTTCTGTTATAATTAAATTTTATATTAAAAACAAAGGCAAGAAATACAAAACACAAAAAAATTGATTATGTCTTGAAGTCTAAGGTAGAAAAGAGTGGTTAGAGCTGAAGGGCCTAAATTCAATCCCGTTTTATTCCTCCATTACCTCTTACACAGACTTGCTTCCCACTGGTCTCTTTGTCACAGTTTTCTCCCTACTTCGAATCTATGCTACATACAGTCGACAAGGTAACTTACTTTAAAACAAATGTAAAATAGCTGATCATTCTGCTCCTCTAGTTAAACAAAAATACTCCAATAACTCTCCATCACCCAAAGGTCCTATCTGTTTCATATCACACGTAAGTTCTTTCAAAGTCTACCTTGTACCCATATCTCTGATCACTCTCTATCTCATACCTTAAATTTCCAGGCATATTTAGCTTTGCTAGGTCTTGGGAATGGAAAGTATGTATTAGGAGTTCATAAATGAACCATTTAAGAAAAGTGCTTGTTTACAAACAAATGAAATTAAATACAGTCTTGGAACTTCAATATATGGGAAACATAAAAACAAACTTTCTTTACATGTACTCCTTTGAGGTACTGAGCCTATGTGGAAACTTTTACAGGGAGTAGTGTTCCTACACCTGGCTGTGCATCAGAACCACCTGTGACCCAAGCACATACCCCTTTGAGGTTCTAATTCGGTAGGTTTTTAAAAGCTCTACCAGTGACTCTGACACAGACTCAGAGTTAAGCTTCATTCCACCAGTGGATAGACTGCATATCCTTCAGAAAAAAAAATTCTTTTTTTTTTTTTTTTTGAGATAGAGTCTCACTCTGCCACCTAGGCTAGAATGCAGTGGCACCATCTCGGCTCACTGCAGTGTCTGCCTCCCAGGTTCAAACAATTCTCGTCCCTCACCCCCCAGGTAGCTGGGATTACAAGCCTGTGTCACTACACTCAGCTAATTCTGGTAGTTTTAGTAGAGATAGGGTTTCACCAGGTTGGTTAACCACAACCTCTGCTTCCTGGGTTCAAGCGATTCTACTGCCTCAGCCTCCTGAGTAGCTGGGATTACAGGTGTGTGCCACCACACCTGGCTAATTTTTTGTATTTCTACATACTCACTTTAATCCAAGCCACCAACATCTTTTAAAATGTATACTTTATTATTACTCGCATATCATGAGGCCAACAGATCAGGAGACTATTGCTATTGAAAAGATATACTGCTATACGTACAGCTCCCAAGAGGAGGAGGTATGCTATGTCACAGGGGGCTCCACAGGGACAATTAGGTGGGTTAGTTAGGAGGCAGAGAAAGTGAGCGGAGGGAAAGTGGGCAAGAAGCTTTATGTGGTTTCTGTGGGAGAGAACAGTTTAGACAGGGTAAAACAGGTTTAGGATTGGCTACTTTGAGTATTTCAAGTGGGTTCTGGGGCATAGGGTTTTCTCTGGTTGTCTGGTACCTAGCCCTGGGGCAATGTGGGCAGGAGAAAAGTTGACCCTAGAGTGTGACCATGGAGGTGGTGAGGTGTTTGGAGTCTAGATAGGTTGATGTGCATATGAAAGATATCCTCACATGGGAGTTAGTTTGCTGTCTCTAGGAATTAGCTAACCCTGAGAAGGGCAGTCACTGCAGTTTTAGCAAGGTCCCAGATATCAAAGCATTAAGGATACAGAAAATAAAAAGATATGCTTAATACAATCTCCTGCATGGACTAACATCACTTTTTAATTGGTCTCCCTATATTCACATTTGCTTCCCTACAATCTAGCTTTCATTCAGCAGCCACAGAAACCTTCAAAGTATAAATTACAACACGTTATTCCTCTACTTAAAATTCTTCACTGATCTTTTTTTCTTGTATATCAAACAAAGCCCATTCTCTTTACCTTTGTTTTGAGGCCCTTCATGGTCAGGCTTCTGCCTACATATACAATGCCATTATGTTCTACTCATATGTGGAATCTTCCTCAGAAACAGTGTTCAAATTGCATCTTACCTAGAAACAACAGGTAAGAGTGTAGCATGCTCTGACAGAAGCTGGGAGGTGCTCAGGGACACGCTGAACAGGCCAGGAGGAAATGCTCTATTCTGCCATTAAGAGTTGTCTCTTCCCTTTGCTCAGCAAACCTAACTCATCAATCAGGACTCAGCTTAGGTATGACCTCCCTGGGAAAGCTTTCCCTGAATCCCCAAACATGAGGTGTCAGGTATCTCTTCCAACCCACAGAGTTCCCCATATCTATCCCATCACAGCTCTTACCACACTGTGTATTAAAACAGCCTACACATTCAACTGTCTCTTCCAGCTAAGTGAAAGTCTCTCTAAAGCCTGAGACCCATTCTTTGTTATATCTCTTCTGAGAACACATCAGGGCTAGACTTAGGAGTAGGTGGTACTCAATATATATTAGTTGAATGAGTAAAAAGGGGATAAGTGTGTGCTCTGAGTCGTAAAAATTTATTTCTCTTTGTTTAGATATGAAAAGTTCCTTCTCCGGCATATAAGCACCAGGAGGGTAGGGGCTATGTCAATTGTGGTTCCTTCATATCCACATTACCTAGCACATAGTATTGCTAACCAGCTGTTGCCTCATGCCTTGAGAGTGCTTCATTATGAACTGTTGGAATCTTTTTATAGGCATTGCTTTCTTCAACACTGGCCCTGGAGTAGGGTAAATGTGGGTTCTTAATTGCATCTCAGTTACTAACTAGCAGTGTGATCTTGGGCAATTCATGTAAAAGCTCTAGGTGTCATTTTCTATACCTGCAAAATTGTTTTTAAATATGCTTTAGCACTATAAGACTTTTCCTTAAATAAAAATTTCAGGAGTCCCCTATATTAAAAAAAATAAATAAATAAAAGCAATAATGAGGTACTGATTTTACTCCATTCTTCAGTAAAGGAAACAACCCTAAAAGTACCTCCTTAGAGCAGAGTATGATTGGAAAAAACACTAAACTAGCTGACCCACAAAAGTGTAGTCTAGCACTAACATTCTACAATTTATCTACATATCTACAACCCTCTGATCTTTGACAAACCTGTCAAAAACAAGCAATGGGGAAAGAATTCCCTATTTAATAAGTAGTGTTGAGAAAACTGGCTAGCCATATTCAGAAAGCTGAAACTGGATTCCTTCCTTACACCTTATACAATTTACTCCAGATTAAAGATTTAAACATAAGACCTAACACCATAACAACCCTAGAAGAAAACCTAGGCAATACCATTCTGGGCAAAGGCACACGCAAGGACTTCATGACTAAAACACCAAAAGCAATGCCAACAAAAGCCAAAATAGACAAATGGGATCTAACTAAACTTAAGAGCTTCTGCACAGCTAAAGAAACTGTCATTAGAGTGAGCCAGCAACCAACAGAATAGGAAAAAAAATTTGCAATCTACCCATCTGACAAAAGGCTAATAATCAGAATCTACAAAGAATTTAAACAAATTTACAAGGGAAAAAAAATCAAAAAGTGGACAAAGGATATGAACAGACACTTCTCAAAAGAAGACATACAGCCAACGAACATATGAAAAAAGCTCATCATCACTGGTCATTAGAGAAATGCAAATCAAAACCACACTGAGATACAATCTCACGCCAGTTAGCATGGCGAATATTAAAAAAATCAGGAGACAACAGATGCTGGAGAGGATGTGGAAAAATAGGAACACTTTTACACTGTTGGTGTAAATTCGTTCAACCATTGTGGAACCAGAAATATCACTTGACCCAGCAATCCCATTACTGGGTACATATCCAAAGGATTATAAATCATTCCATTATAAAGACACATGCACACGTACGTTTATTGCAGCACTGTTTACAATAGCAAAGACTTGGAATCAACCCAAATACCCATCAATGATAGACTGGACAAAGAAAATGTGGCACACATACACCATGGAATACTATGCAGTCATAAAAAAGCATGAGTTCATGTCCATTGCAGGGGCATGGATGAAGCTGGAAACCATCATTCTCAGCAAACTGACACAAGAACAGAAAACCAAACACTGCATGTTCTCGCTCATAAGTGCTTGCTGATCAATGAAAACACACAGACACAGGGAGGGGAACATCACACACCAGGGCCTGTCCAGGGGTGGGAGGGGGCTAGGGGAGGGATAGCAGAGGGTGGGGGGACTGGGGAGGGATAACATTAGGAGAAATACCTAATGAAGACGACGGGGGATGAATTCCACAAACCACCGTGGCACATGTATACCTATGTAACAAACCTGCATGGTCTGCACATGTATCTCAGAACCTAAAGTATAATAAAAATAAATAAATATTTATTTACTAAGTGCCTACTCTGTACCTGGTACTGAACTGGGCACTGAACATTCAGCAATAAACAAAGCAGATGGGCTCCCTTCGATGTTTATGCCAACATGCAGTATTCAGTCCATTATTAAATATTCACTTAAAATGAACAAAAAAAAAGATTAAAATACCCCCTTTGGTCTTTTTATTGAGTGTAGAAAGCAAGACAATTTACCAAATTCCCAAATAGCTGAATGTATTAAGAAAATAGTTAAATTTCAGAACCACACATCTCATTTTCCCTAACCAAAATTTCAGTGCATTATGTGGGAATTTTTCAATTCATACTGTTTTCTTCCAATCGTTTTTATGCTAATTTCTTTTCTTTTTTTTTAAGAAAGAGGGAAAGAAAGAAAGAGAAAGAATTTAAAAAAAAAAAAAGAATGAAGGAGAGGAAGAAAGAGGAAGAGGAAGTGGGAGAGAGAACAGGGGTGTTGCTTTATTGCCCGGGGTAGAATGCAGTCTAAAAATGGGTATGCCTTAATTGTGTTTAATAATGGAGACATAAAAAATTTCTAATTTCTTAATAACATGTTTACATTAATACTAGTAATTGGTAGCTAAAATCCAAGTTTGTCCCTGTAATTTTCTATTTTTTTTTTTTAAAGACGGGGTCTTACTCTGTCACCCAGGCTGGAGAGCAGTGGCGCGATCTCAGCTCACTGCAACTTCTGCCTCCCAGGTTCAAGTGATTTTTCTCCCTCAGCCTCCCAAGTAGCTGGAATTACAAGCGCCCACCACCATGTCCAGCTAATTTTTGTATTTTTAGTAGAGACGGAGTTTTGCCATGTTGGCCAGGATGGTCTCTAACTCCTGACCTCAGATGATGGGCCCGCCTCAGCCTCCTAAAGTGCTAAGATTACAGGCGTGAGCCACCATGCACAGCCCTAATTTATTTTTTACTTGCCCTATCTTTTAGCATTTTAGGGTCTTTTAACCAACTAATTTTTTGATCCTTTGCAACTTCATACTTACAATATAAATTTGACAGCAAAATCTAAAAGGCAGAAACCATTTTTCACTAATATTTGCTTCACCATTTATTTTGTTCAACAAATATTTGAGAAGTACCTCAAATAAAGAATTCTAGAACTTTCATACCACTTTATAGCAGAATGTGCAAGGTATTCTGCTATAAAGTGGTTACAAAAGTTCTTGAATTCTATTCCCATTACCTTCCCATTGTATTCTTTACCTTTCTTTCCCTTTCAAAGCTTAAAGTGCATAACAAGAATAAGTATCTGATTTCCCTGGGGTTCCTTCGATCTGTAATGTTCTTCCTCATACTCCTCATACATACCATACCCACTCATTCATTCATCAAAACGCATAATGCTAGGCACTGAACAGGCGCTAATAAAAAAATATAGATGATTTCTTTTCTTAAGGAATGAACAGAAGAATAGAGATAGATAATGATGACATTTCAGAAGGAAAATCTACAAGACTCAGTATCATCAGAAGTATCACAAAAAGGAATAAAAAATGACTCTCAGTCTTGTTAAAAGACTAAGTAGATGATGATGCCTTTGACACATAGGAATTTGAAAGGCTTGTCTGGAATGTTTAAAACTGGTTTTAGAATGTTAAATGTGTAATTCCCTCTGGATATTCTAGTTGAGTTGCCCAAACAGAAATTATTAAATAGAAGTATTCATTAGTATCTGAGTAACCATTATGTGGCAGGATCCAAGAACAATGAGTAAAATACAATCCCCAAACTCAAGGAACTTAAGACTCAGATGATAGAGAATACAAGTAAGCAGGCACTTGAAAGATAAACTCAGGTAAGAGACTGGAGGTGTAAGCACTAGCTGGAACATGAAGGACCCTGTAAGCCACTCTTCGGAGACTGGATTTAAGAAGGCAATCGTGAGCCACAGGTTTTAAACGGGGAATGCTTGATTAGATTTGCATTTTAGAAAGAACACTCTAGCTTCAACGAAAATAATGGGTTGGAGGAGGCAAAAAATGAAAGACGAAGTGAACAAATAAGAAACTGGTGCAGAAATCCGAGCAAGAGTTGACAGGTTCCAAGACGTACAAAGATTAAGGGAAGAGATATGTAATAGTAATATTTGAGACCCTGACTTTCCTAGACAATATTCAAAGTACAACACTAATCCCAGAACTATTTTTAACCATAATAACAAAATAATACTAGCATCGGGCAAGTATAAAGCATGCCTGATAGGCCGAGAACTATGCTATCTCATCTCCTATTCTATATCAAATTGTGGGAACCACAGCTGAGGAATGTACCTTTTTTTCTATAATCACTTGAATTTCACATGCTATGGAAAATATGTAATGTAATTTAAATATACAACATACTCTAAAGAAAAGCAAAATTGAACAGATTAAAGCAGCAAAGTTCCTCTAGGATTATTCAGTCACTTCATTAGCCAAAAAGCTTATAATCTATAGATACTATGTACTGTTAGGAGAGAAAGCTTTCCATAAATCTCTTAATTACAAGGCCCTGAATTGATGAGGGGTAACAATGTATCCAGACTACCCTATGTCACCAGCTCTAAGTCACACATGAGAAAATTCTGACAAATAAGACTGGAGCTGAAGGTTTCTGGGAAATCCCCTTCTCTGCTTCTTCCTTTCTTCCTCCTGCCTGGAACGCAGACATAAAGCTAGGACTATACAGTCCTGTTGTAGCCATGAGATAATAAGTATGAGGACAAACCATATGCTAAGGATGGGGAAGTACAAGAAAAGAAGTCTGAGACATGGCTGTTACTTTGTTGCTGCTGTACCCGCAGACCTTTTAAGGGAGAATAATAAATCCCTCTGTGGTTAAGTAACTTTAGGTTACACACAGTCGTTATTTATGCACTCTGCATCCCTTATAGAATAAAGCCTAGGCTATTTAACATTGCATAAGACTCTTCTCACCATCAGCTCCATTTCACTATCCAACCTCATTTCATTCTATTCTCTGTCCCATACTTTCCACTCCAATAATTCTAAATCTTGTCAGAAGAGCACACCCCAGTGAGCTGTTTTTACCTTTCTGCCTATTAATTCCCTTGACTCTCCCTTATCACTCGATTTCTTTACCAAATTAATTCTTGGTCAGCATTCCAAATTTCCTGGCTCTACTGGCTGAGGAAGATGCCCTGACTTCCTCTCCCATCACTCATGCAAGAGTCTGTACAATTAGTGTGCTATATTACAGCTACTTATGTATATATTTGTCTTCCCAACCCACTACCGGCCTCTCAAAAAGAAAAAAGTATCTTAGTTCTTTTGATATTCCTAGATCTTAGCACAGTACCCGGTCAACTGGGGATGCTCAGTGAATGTTTATAGAATGAATTAGATTTACATAAAACATAACTTCTTAATTAGTAAAAGTGATTATATAATACAGACTGTTAAATGACCCTTTTAACATCAAAAACTTCTTTTGACTCATAAATTTGTCCTAAAAAGGCCCAGGCTGTAGTGCAGTGGTGGAATCATAACCTTGAATTCCTGGCCTCAATCACCCCACCTCAGCTTCCCATGTAGCTAGGACTACAAGTCCAAGCTACCACAATTGCCTAATTTTTTCTTTTTCAGTAGAGAAAGGATCTCACTATGTTGCCCGGGTTGGCCTTGAACTCCTGGGCTCCTTTACCCTCGATGATCTGGCCTCCCTAAGGGTTGAGATTACAGGCTTGAGCCACCACATCCAGCCTCCTTTCTGATTGTAAGCAGAAAAGCTGCAAAGAGCTGTAACTCCTAAAGACATTTGACAAAGCCAACCTCACCTTCCTTAAAGGATTAATCTCACTTCCAATGGGAAGTCAGAAATGAAAACTAAGCCTGGCATGGTGGCTCATGCCTATAATCCCTGCACTTTGGGAGGCCGAGGCAGGCAGATCACCCGAGGTCAGGAGTTGGAGACCAGTCTCACCAACATGGAGAAACCCCACCTCCATCAAAAACACAAAATTAGGCAGGTGTGGTGGCATATGCTTGTAATTCCAGCTACTCAAGAGGTTGAGGCAGGAGAACTGCTTGAACCCGGGAGGCAGAGGTTGCGGTAAGCCGAGATCGCACCACTGCCCTCCAGCCTGGGCAACAAGAGCAAAATTTCATCTCAAAAAAAGAAAAAACAAAAGAAATGAAAACTAAACATGATCAAAGAATAAATTTTGTTATATGTTATTAGCAAAACTTATCAAAACAAGGGTAAACAAAGAAATAAAATCTCTTCATACCTGTCACATTGCTGCATTATGGAAATTTCTTTGATTATTTCCTGAAGATCTGATTCAACAGGTACTTGTTTAATTGCGACAACTTGGCCAGATTCCTTGTGTATTGCTTTAAATACACTTCCATAAGACCTAAAAGAAAACAAAACATTATTTTTTTCCTATCAAATATCATAACTGTAAGATTACAAGTCTACTATGAGTTTTCTGTGGATAGTCCTTTCTAGTTTAAAACACTATTTAAATGATTTTTAAAAATCAAAGTAAACAAGTAACAGTTTTAAAAGTTAACGAATTATATCTTAGCTTTATTGCTTCAACTACAGACTTAAAAATCATCAAGTTAATATATAATGAGTGCCTATTTTTCCTATGAATGAAACAAATAGACTAACGTTTTGTCATCTCAAACAAATGCAGCATTAGGAAGATATAAACGGAAATTAAAAGAATGAAATGTACATTAAAAATAGCCAAAGCCTCAAATTAGGAGAAAAGGCTGATCTCAAGCAAAATGACTCCCAGAATATCAAAAAAAATCACACCTCTGTTCAGAGTACTTAACAGTTAAAACCTCCAGCTGGGGACCACATTAACATCAAAGTTAGAGAAGCAGGCAATCTGCAGCCATCTGCTTGTACCTGATTTACAGATCCAAGGTCTCTTTAAAAAAATGTTCTTTTCACTACCTTTTCTTCAAGGGAAAAACTACACACAGGTCAATAAAATGAGGAACAGGGTCTGATAGTCACTTGCCCAAAACCTGTCTCCTGAAACTTAGCCACCTGAATATTCATGTGTTTTTAAAAGCAAAAACAAAGAAGGAAGAAGCCATTTGTATCTTAGTATGAACTTTGAAACGATCTTAAACACTACTATGTACTGAGTTCTTACTATAAACCAGGTCCTATGCTAGTTGCATTATGAAATTTAACCTTCACAATCATAAGGAAAAACACTATTGTCATTAAAAGATGAGAAATAGACCAGAAGGGCCAGAATTCAAACACATCCTGACCTGAAAAATCATGTTTTTCTCACCATATTTTTCTACAGAAGAGAAAGAAGAGCAAGCCAATGGAAGACATGGAATGTTTCCTAATATTAAGAATCTATGCAGAATCCCTTTCAAATTTATAGTCTTTTTAAATAAGTGAAAAAGAGATAAGTGATAAAGCAGCTACTTCAATAAACTATATTTTATCCTCTCCTCTGTTTCTTTGGGCTCTCTGGAGTAACTTAATTTGGTTTGGTACCCAAAGTCAAATTGGGCTGGGTGCTGGGGAGTGTATGTGTGTGTATCTCCCCTTAAAAGCCATATGTGTGCATGTGCATTTCCTTCAAAAGCTAACATAAAATTCAGTGCTAGATCATCTCATGTCAAGTAGGCAACACTATCACTCCTTTCTAAGGACTCCTCAGCACTACGAAAGAGAAGCTGCAATCCCCATTTCCCAGAATCTGCTTCCCTCAATGGTTCCTCATAAAAATCTGCCAGTGAGAAGAACATGCAGGTGTGAATACAAAAAGGAGAAACTGGTTTTCTCCAGATATAATTGTAGCAGACGCAAATACAAAGTGACAGATACAAAGTGCACAGAGGCTTCCTGCTGCTCCGACAGCCACCACTGTTACAGACTGACGTACTTGGTGGGAGTTTCTCAAGACTGCAGGATTCCAGCAGATTTCCAGACAGCCTTTGAGAAACACCCACTTCAGTGCTTCAGGCTGAGATCTTCAATGCTGACTTCAACCTTCAACCTTTAGCAACAGTTTTCATGAGCTTTGCATCCCTGGCCCCTCCACAATTCATTTGAGCTCCTAACTTTATTACTAAACTCTTTATATTAGATAGAGTATATAGAGTAGCTTCTCTTTTCCTGACTATATCCCGATAGCAATAGTGTTTGGTAGAAGTGGTTCCAAGGGAAAGAATCTTAAAGATGGGAATCTCGAATTCATTCTTTCTTAGATGTTGATATGGTCTGGCTCTGTGTCCCCATCCAAATCTCACCTTGTAGCTACCATAATTCCCATGTGTTGTGGTAAGGACTCAGTGAAAATGACTGAGTCTAATGCTGTTCTCATGATAGTGAATGGGTCTCACAAGATCTGATGGTTGTAAAAATAGGAGTTTGTCAGCACAAGCTCTCTCTTTGCCTGCTGCCATCCTGCTCTTCTTTGGCTTCTGCCATGATTATGAGGCCGCCCTAGCCATGCGGAACTGTAAGTCGATTAAACCTCTTTCTTTTGTAAATTGCCCAGTCTCAGGTATGTATTTATCAGCAGCATGAAAACAGACTAATACAGATGTGCAGACAGTAATGACTTTAATACAAGTAACAAATAGAATACTGTCGGTCTATGGCATTCAGTGGCAAAAAAGTTATTTAAATTACCACCTTTAGTTGCCTGGAGACTAAGCAAAGCTTTGAAAGACCAAGAGGCAGTATCAATACAATGCTTGGTGAAAATAAAGTACAAGGACTATAGAATGGGCTGCTGCCTCTGCACTTGTAAAGTTACACAACAAACACAACAAGCTAAATGTTTAAATGTCCTGCTCAAGACTGACAGAATCAGAAAACTTTTGAATTTCTTAATTCTTTACAGAAACAGAGTTGAGATTTCTGTAAAACAAACTCTAGCTAGAGTCTTACTGGAAGGTGAATTACACTGCAAGTTGAATTCACATCACCACCAGGTCTATTATGTTAAAGTTAAGGCATGTAACAGTAAAGACAGGTACCTAGAGAACTGGTATTAGGACATTTATACAGACTCTCAATAATCTGAGTACCTTGAACCCCCAAATCCTATCAAGCCTCCCTTGCTATCAAAAGCAACTCTGCCCTCCTGTCTGGGAAAATTAACCTTACAATGCCTGAAGACTCTATCTACCTCCTGAGGCAGTCACTTTTCAGGAGAATGGACTGGTCCTCCAAACCACTCCACCACCACTTCTCATTGCTTCCAGACCCAAAGTTATACTCAACTCCCATAGACACCAGGGAGACAAGTATAAAATTTAACCCCAGCAGCTACTATTCACACTAAAAAAGTTGTAAGATTTTGCCAATTTTTATCAGAACTCTAAAGAATATGTGAGAACAAATTCTAAGATTTCCAGAGAGAAAGAATTTATTGATATGGATGCAAAACCAGAAATTCCAGACTCAATGTGTTAGCTCAAACAGTTGGGGGTGTCCCTAACAGTTGCTCAGCCGTTAACTGAAACCTGGACTCAAAAGTGGCCCACAGTAAGTGAAATGCTAAGTGAGCCTCAGTATACACTGAAGGAAGGGCTCAAGGAAATAGGATACTAGAAAGGATATATATTATTTGTGCCACGCTTACACACTCCCTATGTTTACGAAAAGGGTCCAGAGGGTATCAGCATTGATGAAAGCTCTTGTTAGTGCAGGAGAAAGATGACAAATTTGCCAACAGTGAAACTGGCTCCTTGAGTTTAATAGATAATGGATCCCAAGACAAGAGAAGTGGCAACATCTATTCACCCTCAGGTGAGTCCCACCTTGTCTCACAAGGTGGGAACAGTTACCATAATGAGTAACAAAGAAAGGTTGAATTATAGTTTTATTTTATTATACATGTAGGTCTTGATATTAAAGTTACACTATCTTCATCTTAAAAAAAAAAAAAAAAAAAAAACCTGTAAGTATCATTTAAACACTGTATAAAACATACTTGGCACCCTTCTGGAGGGAGGAGGTAAAATATACACAACATAAAATTTACTATTTTTAACATTTTAAAGCATACAATTCAGTGGCATTTAGTGCGTTAACAATGCTGTGTAACAATTATCTGTATTTAGTTCCAAAACATATAGAACGTGCTTTCTGTCTCTATAGATTTATCCATTCTAGATACTTCATATAAATGAAATCATACAATATGTGACCTTTTGTATCTGGCTTCCTTCACTTAGCATAATATTTTGTAGGTCCAACTACACTGCAACATGTAACAATACTTCACTCCTTTTTATAGCTAAAAGGTCACTGTACAGATATATCACATTTTGTTTATTCATCTGGGATAGTAGATGGACATTTGGGTTGTTTCCACATTTTGGCTATTGTATATAATATGCTATGAGTTGGTACCTTTATAATTAACAAATATTTAATCATTTCTCTATCACTGGCAAATCTTCCTTTTTATTCCAAATATTCTATATTTTTGCTCTATTTTCTTTAGTCAACATTTTCTTTAAGAGGTTTAACTATTTTATTGATCTGTTCAAAAGTATATATATATATATATAATTTTTTTTTTTTTTCTTTGAGACGTGTTGCTCTGTCACCTAGGCTGGAGTGCAATGGCACGACCTCAGCTCGCTAAACCTCCACCTCCTGGATTCAAGCAATTCTCCTGTCTCAGCCTTCTGAGCAGCTGGAACCACAGGCACATGCCACCAAGCCCAGCTAATTTTGTATTTTTAGCAGAGACCAGGTTTCACCATATTGATCAGGCTGGTTTCAAACTCCTGACCTCAGGTGGTCCACCCACCCCAGCCTCCCAAAGTGCTGGGATTATAGGCATAAGCCGCTGTGCCAGCCCATATTTATCATTTCTAATTTTTTCTATCTCATTAATTTCAGTTTTTTCTTTAATTCAATCTTCAGTTTCTTTTGGTATGTTTCATAATTTTTCTAAGTTATTTAAATAAGCACTAAGTTCATTTTTTGCATATCTTCTTTAGTAACGAAAGAATTTAAAACTTTTCTCTTAATTAGTTCTGCTGTATTCCATAGATATTGGCACAATGTGTTCTCCTTTTTCCTGTTTTGTAGATAATTTATAATATCTTCTTCAATCATCGGGTTACCTTAGATTATGTTTCCTAATTTCCAGTTGGTGTGGATTTTGTCATATTACAGATATTTATTTCTAATTTAGTGAGTATAACAGTGATACGGTTTGCATATTTGTTGTCTCCAAACCTCATGTTGAAACGTAATCTCCAATGTTGGAGGTGGAACCTGTTAGGAGATGTCTGAGTCACAGGGGTAGTTCCCTCATGGCTTGGTGCTGTCCTTGATAGTCAGTTCTCACAAGATGTAATTGTTTAAAACTGTGCGGCAGGCCAGGTGCAGTGGCTCATGCCTGCAATCCCAATACTTTGGGTGGCCAAGGTAGGCAGATCACCTAAGGTGAGGAGATCAAGATCAGCCTGGCCAACATTGTAGAACCTCGTCTCTACTAAAAATATGAAAATTAGTTGGGCGTGGCAGCAGGCGCCTGTAATCCCAGCTATTCAAGAGGTTGAGGCAGAAGAATCACTTGAACCCAGGAGGCAGAGAGTGTGCTGAACTAAGACCACACCATTGCATTCCAGCCTGGGCAACAAGAACAAAACTCCGTCTCCAAAAATAAAGTAAAATAAAATCATTAAAAGTAACAAAAATAAAAGTGTGTGATACCTCCCCTGCCCTATCTTGCTCTTGCTCTCACCATGTGAGACATCTGCTCCCTCTTTGCCTTCTTCCATGACTATAATCTTCCTGAAGCCCTTCCAGAAGCAGATGCTAGCACCGTGCTTTTTGCAGTGTCTGCAGAACCATGAGCCAATTAAATTTTTCTTTATAAATTACCAGCATCAGGTATTTTTTTTAATAACAGCACGAGAACAGCTTAATACAATCAGAAAATGTGACACGTAAAAATCTCTATTTTTTAGAATTTGTAACTTTTATCAATGGTCCCTGAACATCCACCAAAAAAGGTCTGCAAGACCATATGTATGCATAGTTATACATACATATAGGTACTTTATATATTTTTACTTTATATATATTTACGTTTCTATAAAATCAAGTTTATTCACCATAATATTGAATCCCTCTATGTCCTTTCTCTTTGCTCAATTATATCTGTCTAATTCTAAAAGAGATACATTGAAATCTCCCATACAATTATACTTTTATTAGATTCCCCTGACATCACTAATAGGTCATCTGTCATAAATTTAGCTCCTATGTTGTCTGACATGTTTTGTTATAAATTGTCTTTGATATTGCTACCTAATATATCCCTTTATTTAGCTGAAATCTTTTAAACTTTAATGTATTTAATATAAATATTGCTAATATTACTTTCTTTTTGTTTTTATATATGTTTATCTCTTACATAATATTTTTTGTAAGAAATATCCTTATAGGCCATGCACAGTGGCCCACAGCTACAATTCTAACAATTTGGGAGGCAGAGGAAGGAGGATCACTTGAGGCCAGGAGTTGGAGGCCAGCCTGGGTAACATAGCAAGATTCCATCTCTATTAATAATAAATAGTTTTAGATTTCCATTATTTGTTTTACATGTATCTCCTATAAACAGGATATAGCTAGGTTTTGCATGCTTATTTACTCTAATAGTTTGTCTTGTAATGAGAGATTTAACATTTACTGAAAAATACGCTTGAGTCTATTCCTTCCATCATATGTTTAGCTTATTATTTTACCTTTTTATTTTCTCTATTTCCTTTTCCTTGTTCTTGCTGATCTAAGCTACTTTTAATTCTGTTTTGTAACTTTTATTATTTTGGAAATTCTCCTATATTTTGCCATTCTCTTAAATGTTCCCTATCTTTCTCTCCACTCAAACCGAGATATGTTTCCCTACTATTATTTTGAAACCATGTCAACTATTCTTCTGCCTATGCATACTGTTTTCCTCACTATTCTTGTCATATCAAATAGTTACCTTTTCCAAAATAAATGAGCCCCTGGGTCTAAAAGGATGGCCTATGGTCACTTGCCTAACAAAGTCAAAACTTTAAAGCCTATTAATGAGAATACCATAAGGGATGAACTAACAAGCCTCTTGAAAATCATTTCGCAGCACATTTCTTGCTTTTCCTTTACACACATGGCCTATGTATCAAAAAAAAACACTATTACCAGATTTAGCACAAATTAGTCTTTAAAATTGAGTATCACCTGCCAGATTTAACTACTATTAAATACTATTCAATTCATACAAATATACTCTAGTTGAAAGATTAATACCATATTTTTTAAATTGTTCTAAAAATATTTACATGATTTCATATTTTTTATACTTACCCTTCTCCAAGCTTCTCTAATACATCAAAAACTTCTTCAGGCTGCTTAGTCAAACTGTCTTCACTCAGCTTTTTTAGTTTACTGATTTAAAAAAGAAGAAAGAAAATATTTTCTTTAAGACCTATTACAAAATTTTTAATTTTATTTTAATATATTCAGAAGATTCAAATGATATAAAAACATATACAGTAAACATTCTCCTTTCAAGCACTGTTCCTCGTGTGCCGGCAATACCTCCAAAAATAATCACTTTTATTAGTTTCTTGTGAGACCTTTATACAAATATGAACACATATTCTTAATTTGTCTCTTTTGAATATGAGAAGAATTTTATACACACCCTTCTTTATAAATATTGTTATGTTGTCTACTGTTTTCACTTGACAAAACTATGTTAGAGATCTTTACATACAAGTTAATCATCCCTAATCTGAAAATCTGAAATCCAAAATGCTCCAAGACCTGAAACTTTTTGAGCACCAACATGATACCCACAATGGAAAATTCCACACCTGACCTCATATAATGAGTCACAGTCAAACTGTAATCACATAACACAATTTAAAGAAAAAAGATCCTCCCCAGCCCCCTTCAGCTCTGACATATCTTTTCCATGCATGCACAGATTCTCCGACCCAAACACATCCACAGAAGTAATAAAATGGCACAAGTACAGGCCAGATACACCAACAGCACGTTCCCCACGATGTCCCACACAGAGCCAAGACTGTGCATTACTCGCTGTGGGTTTTTTTGCTTATTCTCTGTTTTGTGACATAAAGACAATGTTGAAAATCTGAGTAAGTGACAGAAAAAGAGGAAGCATTTATGCTTATCTCCAGCACAAAAAAGTCAAGCTGCTAGAGAAACTGGACAGCAGCATAGGGGAAATGTCTTACAAAAGGCCATGGTGTTGGAATGACCACCATAAACAACTTGAAGAAACAGGATAAATTGTTGAAGTTCTATGCAGAAGTGTCAGTGAACAGAAGTTAATGAAAAAATTTTTTTAAACTGCAGAAAACCAAAATGAAGACTCATATGTGTACGGAAAGAGTTAATCTGTCAGCATCATAGAGAAAACATACTACTTAATGGCATGGTGAGTGTGGAACAAGCAAAGGTATATCATGATGAACTGAAAATTGAAGGGAATGTGAATATTCAACAGACTGATTGCAGAAATTTAAGACACGACATTAAATCCTTAAAGATTTGTGGTGATAAAGCAACTGCTGATCATGAAGAAGCAGAGAAATTCATTGATAAGTTTGCCAAGGCCGTCACTGACAAAAATCTGACACCAGAACACATCTATAATGCTGATGAAACATCACAGTTTTGGTGATAGTGCCCCAGAAAGATGCTGATTACAGCCCCTACAGGATGAGAATGCCATGGACAGAGTAATTGTGCTGGGAGGTGCTAATGCAGAAGGCAAACTACATGTAAAGCTGCTCTGTGGGAAAGACTGGGTTCATTATTATACTAACAAAAAGGCATAGGTCACCACGGACATCTTTTCTGATTGGTTTCACAAACATTTTATACCAGTGGCTTGGGTTTGCTGCAGGGAAGCTGGACTGGATGATGGCTAAAAGATTTTGTTAGTCCTTGACAACTGTTCTGCTCACCCTCTAGCTGAAACATCTCATTAAAGATAATGTTTATTCCATGTACTTTCCCCCAAATGTGATTTCATTAATTTGGGGGAAACAATAAAGAGTAAATATAAAAACAATAAAGAGTAAATATAAAAACATTTTCTTGAACAGCCTGCTTGCAGCAGTGAACAGAGGTATGAGCATGGAAGGTTTTCCCAAAAGCAGTTTAGCATTTAGAATGCTGTATATGCTATTGTCAATGACTGGACCACAGTATCTAAACACACAGCTGTGCATACCTGGTACAACCTCTAGCTTGCAACTATGTTCAGTAATGACGATGAACAAGGCAGTGACTTTGAAGGATTCTGTATGTCAGATAAAAAAAAAAAAAAAAGATGTTTGACTTCCTTACGTATACAAAAAAAAAAATACCTTCAGAGTCTGTCAGTAAGTTGGAAGAAATGGATGTCAAATAAGTTTTTAACACTGATAATGAGTCTCCAGTTGTTCATTCATTGATCAATGGTAAAACAGCAGAAATGGGCTCGGCACGGTGGCTCACACCTGTATGTCCAGCACTTTTGGGAGGTGGAGGTAGGCAGATCGCTTGAGCTCAGGAGTTCGAGACCAGCCTGGGCGAAGAGTGAAACCTTGTCCCCATTAAACACAAAAAAGGCCAGTGTTACTGACGCCTGTAATCCTAGCACTTTCGGAGGCCAAGGTAGACGGATCACAAGGTCAGGAGTTTGAGACCAGCCTGGCCAAGATGGTGAAACCCTGTCTCTAGTAAAATTACAAAAATTAGCTGAGTGTGGTGGCGGGCACCTATAGTCCCAGCTACTTGGGAGGCTGAGGCAGGAGAATCACTTGAACCCAGGAGGTGGAGGTTGTAGTAAGCTGAAATCATGCCACTACACTCCAGTGTGGGTGGCAAAATTAGACCCTATCTCAAAAAAAGAAAAAAGAAATAGCAGAAATGGTTCCTTTCAATTAAAAATCAGCATCACAGGTGAAAACTAAAAGCTTGCCGTTGTTTGTTGCTGCTGTTGTTTAAAAGCTGATACAGGTATTCTGATAATGCTACTGTGCCGCTTAATTACCCCGAACATATTTTTTTTCACCGTATTGTTATGCCATATTTTTTACAGTTAAGTACTTATGCATGAATAAGTATAAGAAAATGATTGTTAATCGGTAGCATGTATTCAGAGACAGAAATGATGGTGATTCCAAACAACCCCACAGACTGTCCACATGGGTGGCTGAGATAGTGACACCTTCTGATGTTTGAATGTACGCAAACTTTGTTTCATACAGAAAATTACTTAAAATACTGTATAACATTACCTAGAGGCCATGTGTGTAAGGTATATACAAAACAAACCTCATGTTTGGCCTTGGGTACCAGACCCAAGATATAAGGTATCTCATTATGTATATGCAAATATTCCAAAATACAAAAAAAAAAAAAAAAAAAAGTATCAGAAATCTGAAACACTTCTGGTCCCAAGCATTTCAGATAAGGGATTCTCAACCTGTACAAAGCATCATTATTCTTTTTTACAGCTAAATCCTGTTCAGTTGCAGAAATACAGCATATCTTACTTGCCCAGTCCTTTGCTTATGGACATCCACGTTCTCTTTTGACACAATAAACAAGGCTGCAATGAGTAACCTTATATATAAGTCAACTAATACATGTGCTAATATATATGTAGAATAAATTCCCAGAAATGAAACTGACATCAAGAGAATACAGATACATTCATACACACATAAATATAAAAATATACAAATATATAAATATAAAAATATATAAATATACTCATATACTGACAAGTATATATATAATCATGTAAAAATTAACATAATTTTAATAATGTAGTATAACTAACATAAGATCACTCTTGTAATAACTATATGGTAATTATTAAAATTGTTAGTTACATTATAGTATATTTTACCTACTATAATTGTATGTTATATAAATATATATATACATATACTGATTTCAGCAAGTTGTCCTCCATAAAGTTTGTACCAATTTATTCTCCAACAAGTAATGTATTAGAGCCCTTCTTTCCCACAGTTCCACCAATAGGGTATTTAATCAAATTATTTGGATTTTAGCCAATCTGTGATGAAAACTTACTAGCTCAGTTTAGACTTAACTTGTATAACTATGAGTGAAGTTGAGCATCTTTTCATATGATTAAGAAACTAAATCACCTCCTTGTTCTTTGCTCATTTTTCCACTGGGTTTTCGGTCTTTTTCTTATCTGTATACAAAAGAAACTAGCCCTTTTTATAAGATTATAAACATTTTCATTTGTATTTTGACTTCGCTTGTAAGTTTTTAATTTTGCAGTCTATTTGATTGTTCACCATACAAAAAAAAAAAAGTCAATATTTTGTTTTTGCAAATGAGTGGATGGTAATGCCATTTACTAAGATAGGAAACACAGGAAAAAGCAGTTTGAAGGGGAACAAGATGGGCTCAATTTTAGTCATCTACAAGTAGATTTCCGGTAAGCAACTGGATTTACAAAACTCAGAAGAGATCTGAACTACAAATATAATTTTTGGTGTCATCAGCACATAGCTTACAACCTTCAGAAGAGACAAAACCATCAAGAGAATGTCTAAGAAAAAAACAAGAGCCAAACACAAAACCCATACCAAGGAAACACCAATATTTAAGAAATGAGGTCACGAAGCACAAGAAGGTACTATTTGGCTACATCAAAAGATACCAAAAGTTCAAGCAACTTCAAGTTTAAGTATACATTGCAGAACCTCTGCTTTTAGCCACCAGGGGTGACAGGGTGCAGAATTATCTGTCAGCCATAAATAGCTACAAAACTCAACAAAATGTAAGAAACTATTTTCAGACGGTGGCTATCAGGCATTCCAGAACTGGATATACTGAGGTCCCTGAGAGAAGGAGAAGAAACAAGATAGGTCCTGCCATCACCCAGACTTTAGATCTAGAGGCTATGTCAGGCTGTAGCACAAGAAAAGAAGAACTCACAAAGAACCAAGCAATTTTGCTGAGTTGAAGAAACAGAGATTAGAGTTTGGTGAAGAATCAAGGTAAACGGAAATCGCATTACAGAGTACCTAGAGAAGGGAGCTATGCAGAGAAAAGGTTCAGCAATCTATCTAGAGAGTTCCATGAAATGCCAACCTGTGAATGCTTACAAAACATTCTTGAAAACCCAGCAAAAAGTTTCCTGAGGGGAAAAAAAAATGACCAGGGAGCAATAAAAAGCAAAATTTCCAGAGGGATCACAATGCAGGGAATCTTTCCCACTGCCCAGAATTGAAAGAACACACTAAATATAAAGGTCATTCAGAAAAGAACCCAGAACAGTCTTATTTTAGAAAGGAGACTCTATTACCAAAAGATAAAGGATATTCCAGATTCTCCCTAGAGAAGTTTAAAAACTAGCCTCAAAATCATCAAGCCAAACCACAGGACAACTTACTTAACTGCCTACCAGAAAGAGCTCATAACTTCTTAAACAAAATTCAATACTCACAAATGTAAAATTAACAATGTCAAAAAAAATTCATCAAAAATTATTAGACATGTGAGTAATCAGGAACTATAACTCATAAAGAGAAAAATTAGTCAATAAAACAGACCCAGAAACAACAGAGGTGGTGAAATTAATAGCCTATAAAAAACCTCTTATGAATATACTTTCACATACTCACAGATATTAAAGAAAATGGAAGATGGGGGAAAGATAAATGGAAATTTAAGAGATAAAAAATAAAATACTTGCTTTCATTGCTGCAACAGAAGCCTTCAAGGCTCAAGGCTTCAGAAGAGGCTTGCCTCTAGTGTCCTCTGCTATAGCAAAAAGAAGGTGTGGCTGGACACCAATGAAACCAATGAAATCAGCCATGCCAACTCCTGTCAACACATCCAGAAGCCAATCAAAGATGGGCTGATTATCCATAAGCCTGTGACTGTCCATTCCTGGGCTCACTGCCAGAAAAACACCTTGACCTGCCAGAAAGGCAGGTATATGTGCATAGGTAAGCAAAAAGGGTACAGCCAATGCTCAAATGCCAGAGAAAGTAAGCTGGATGAGGAGAATAGGAATTCTGTGCCAGCTGCTCAAAGATACTGTGAATCTAAAAAGACTTATCACCACATGTATCACAGCCTGTACCTGAAGGTGAAGGGGAGTGTGTTCAAAAACAGGCAGATTCTCATGGAACACATCTACCTGCTGACGGCACACGAGGCCCACAAGATGCTCCTGGCTGACCAGGCAGAAGGCTGCTGGTCTAAGATCAAGGAAGCATGCAATCACCATGAAGGGCACCTCCAGGCCAAGAAGAAATGAGCATCAGGACTTTGTCCAAGGAGGAAGAGACGAGGAAATAAAGCTCACCTTTTCTTGTCTATACATAGTTGTCTTTGTGATTACACAGATCAATCATTAAAATAAAACAAGTTTTTATCTGCTAAAAAATAAAATATCTGAAATAAGATTTTTGTTTAATAAGATTAAAAGCAGATTAGACAGTGTAACACAAAAGATGAATCATTTGAAAAGGAAAAAATGTTATTTAAATAAAGGAAGAAACAAAAAGCCTGAGTTCCATGGGAAAAAGAAAGAAATGGGATGGAAAGTAAAGAAAAGTAAGGAAAGGAAGGAGGGAAATAAGGAAAAACATTTTCCAAATTTTATGTAAACCATAAACCCACACAGATGCATCAAATTGAACAAATTTGAAAAGATAAACAGAGAGAGAGAGAGAGAGAGAAAGAGAGAGAGAAAATGCCAAACACCAAGATATATTATGATCAAACTGGTGAACATCTGTGAGAAAGAATAATAAAAGTAGTCACAGGAAAGACATATAGGCATATCTCAGAGATATTGCAGGTTCAGTTACAGACCACAACAATGAAGCAAATATCACAAAAAGCAAATAATACAAAAAGTTTGTTCTCCCAAGGCATATAAATGTTTACATTATACTGTAGTCTATTAAGTGCACGACTGCATTATGTCTGAAAAAACAATGAACATATCTTAATTTAAAAATAATGTTTGAGGTGAAGGATATCCACTATGCCCTGATGATTATCATGCATTATATGCCTGTATCAAAATATTTCATGCACCCAATATATACACCTACTATATACCCATAAGAATTAAAAATAAAGATTTTAAACACTTTATTGCTAAAAATGCTAATGATCATCTGAGCCTACAATGAGTCAAAATCTTTTTGCTGATGCAGTGTCTTGCCTCTATGTTAATAGCTGCTGCCTGATCAGGGTGGTGGTAGCAAAAGGTTGGAGTAGCTGTGGAAATTTCTTAAAGTAATAACGAAGTTTGCCACATCAATTAATTCTTTCTTCCCAAAAGATTTCTCTACAGCATGGGGTGCTGTTTGATGTATCTTACCCACAGCAGAACTTTTAAAATTGGAGCCAGTCCTCTCAAACTCTGTCACTACTTTCTCAATTAAGATAATGGAATATCCTAAATCCTTTCTTATTTTCAAGATGGCAGATTAGAGGCTTTTAGTGGGCCTCATTCAGTTGGAAATAACAAGATAGTGCACACAAAGGACAACTCTGAGAGCTTTAATTCAAGACGGAAAACACAGGAATCCACTAGAATCATTACAGACACCCCAGATCCAAGGAAGACACACAAACACAAACAGCCGCTATGATGGCATCCAGTTGATAAAAGTGAGGAAAGCCCACGTATACAAGACAGTCAGAAAGCCTCCCTCTGTGACTCATTTTCCACTGGGGATCTGGGCAACCTGGGTCAATAAACAGCATTTTGTTTCTTCCAAGCCCTGGATCTAACTTGGGGACAGGCTGGCTTGGAGATGCTGTGAGGGACAGACACTGGGAAAAGCTACAGGCATTTTCCCAGACCCAGGAAAGAGAGCAGGATGCCATTTTAAATGTGGGTGCATACAAGTCAATCATTCTTTGGAAACCCAGCAGCACGGCCACATAGGTATCTGGCTCTGGAGCAGGACAGGGGTTTCCATAGCCAAACTGTACTTAGTGCCTCCACAGAAGGTGCTGGGATTGTGCTCTCCTCCACTGCAGGTCTAGGAGGAGAGGAGAACTGCTACAGCTGTAGTTTCTCCTGGACAAGCAGACTTGGAGCCAGAACAAGCTTGGCAACCTGGAACTGGTCTGCATATGTTATGGCTGGTTGCCACAGCCTGTTCCCCTGAGAATATAGTGCAGCAGGGCCCTCTCTGCTCGATTCCCTGGCAAAAATCCAGGCATTTGGAGCACCTGTTTGCCTGAAGAAGCAGGCTTAACCACCTCACCCTTCACGGATATACATCATGGCACAGCAGAAGCCTCTCTGCTCCACATGCAGGCAGACCTAGAGGTATTCAGAGCACCCCCTCACCTGCATCTGTAGTCTGAGCTGCCTTACCCTTCCTGTGCATAGGTTGTGGTACATTGGGGCCCTCTCCACTCCACATGGAGACAGATATCCAGGTATCTAATGCACCTGCTCACATGGACTAGCAGATTGAGTTGCCCACTTTTCCTATGCAGAGATTCTATGCAAGGGGGCCATGTCTGCTCCATGCCCAGGCAAATCTCCAGGCATTCAGAGCATCAATAGCCTGACCTGCCCCACCCTCCTGTGCAGAGATCCTAGTGTAGGGAGGCCCTCTCTGCTTCACACTCAGATCTCCAGACATTCAGGGCATCCCCTCACCTGGATCAGCAGCCTGAACTGCTCTATCCATCTGTACATAGATTGTGGTACAGTGGGGCCCTTCCACTCCATTGACCAAGAAGATCTCCCGATATTCAAAGTACCTATTTGCCCAAATTGGCATCTTGGGCCATGCCACTCTTCCTATGAAGAGATCCAGCTACAGGGAGACCCTCCCTGCTTCATGCCCAGGGAGATCTCCATGCATTCAGAGTACCTGCTTGCCTAGTTCAGCAGCCTACATCACCCCAACCCTCCTCTGCAGACAGTGGTGGGGTACAAGGGGGACCCTCTCTGTTTCATGCCCAGGCAGATGTCCAGTCATCAAAAGCATCTACTCTTCTGGATTAGGAGTTTAAGTTGCTTCCCATCCCTGTGCAGAGAACTTAGAGCCAAGGAGGTCTCCCAGCTCCATACCCAGGCACATCTCTGGGTGCTTGGTGACTACCCACTGGATTCTCCCTATGCACTGATACTTGTGCTTGCCACTGGAGGACCTGGAGGTGAACCTGCCCAGTCCAGCCCTGCACATCTTGCCCTCTGCCCCCTCAGACCACTGTACACTCCACAAATCAGCCCACTGCATGAGGGAACAGAAAGCTGCTCCCAGTAAACAAGGATCAAATATATACCCAGTCACATTGGCAACATCTGGCTCTTACCCATAAGTGCCTTCTACTGGCTTATAGGCCAAACTACACAGCCCAATGTAAAACCTGCCAACTGAAGTGCATAGGACTATAAAAACAAAGCCAAAAGACTCTACACAGCATTCTTTACATTCACGCCCCCTAAGGAGAAGGGGAAAAGAGAAGGAAAAAACACAACATTATAAGGAAAGACAGAAAAAATCCTACCGTTATGAAAATAATCACACAAATTAGCAGTGCCAGTGTCTCCAAATGGGAAGATATCAGTGCAAGAATTCTGGTACCATGAAAAATCTGAATGTAGTGCCACCACAAAAGGATCACACTAGCTCTGGGTTGGTTTGGTTTCCAACCAAAAAGGAAACTCGGAAATGACAGATAAAGAATTCAAAGAATGGGTTGCAAGGAAGCTCAAAGAGATCCAAGACAAGATTGGAAATCAATACTAAGAAACTTCAAAGGAAATCCAGGAAATAAAAGAAGAGGTAAACATCTTTAAAACAAATCAATCAGAGCTTCTGGAATTAAGAAAGGGTCACTTAAGGAATTTCAAAATATAACTGAAAGCTTTATCAACAGACTGGACCAAGCAAAAGAAAGAATTTCAGGCCAGGCATGGTGACTCATGCCTATAATCCTAACGCTTTAGGAGGCTAAGGCAGGAAGACTATTTGAGCCAAGGGGCTTGAGACCATCCTGAGAAACATACAGAGACTGTGTCTTTACAAAGAAATCTAAAAATTAGCTGGGCATGGTGGCTTGCACCTGTAGTTCTAGCTACTTGGGAGGTTGGAGTGAAAGGATCGATCACATGAGCCTGGAAGTTCAAGGCTGCAATGGGCCATGATCACATCACCGCAAAACAGACGAACAAAAGGAAAAAAGGAAGAAAGAGGTGAAGGCTGATCTTTTGAACTAACCGAATCACACAAAAATAGAAGAAAAGAACTTTTAAAATTAAAGTTTTTAACAAATACAGGATTATGTAAAGCGACCAAACCTATAAATTATTAGCAATCTAAGACCTGAAACTAAAAAATTCTGGAAGATAACATTAGAAAACCCCTTATAGACATTGGCTCAGGCGAGGATTTCATGACAAAGAGCCCAAAAGCAAATGCAGTAAAAACAAAGATAAATAGCTGGGACTTAATTAAAGAGCTTTTGTAAGACAAAAGGAATAGTTAGCAGAGTAAATAGAAAACCCACAGTGTGGGAGAAAATCTTCACAATCTATACATCTGACAAAGAACTAATATTCAGAATCTACAAACAACACAAACAAATTAGCAAGAAACAAAAACAATCCCATCAAAAAAAGGCCTAAGGACATGAATAGACAATTCTCAAAACAATATATACAAATGGTCAACAAACATGAAAAAATGCTCAACATCACTAATGATCAAGAAATGCAAATCAAAACCTAAACGCAATACCACCTTACTTTATGGCCATAATCAAAAAATAACAGATGTTGGCATGGATGAGGAGGGAACACTTCTACACTGCTGATGGGAATATAACTAGTACAACCACTGTGGAAAACAGTGTGGAGATTCCTTAAAAGAATTAAAAGTAGAGCTACCATTTGATCCAGCAATCCCACTCCTAGGTATCTACTTAGAAGAAAAACAAGTCATTACATGAAAAAGATACTTGCACACACGTTTATAGTAGCACACTTCGCAACTGCAAAAAATGTGGAACCAACCCAAATGCCCATCAATCAACAACTGGATAAAGAAACTGTATATGTGCTTATTATATATATGTATGTATGTATATATATACACATGATGAAATATTAAGCCATAAAAAGAAATTAATTAATGGCATTTGCAGCAACCTGGAGGAGACTGGAGACTATTATTGTATGTGAAATAACTCAGAAATAGAAAAACAGACATGTTCTCACTGATATGTGGGAGCTAAGCTATGAGGATGTAAAGGCATAAGAATGCCACAATGGATTTTGGGGACTCAGACGGAAAGGGTGGGAAGGGCGAAAGGGATAAAAGACCACAAATTGGGTACCGTGTATGCTGCTTGGGTAATGGGTGCACCAAAATCTCACAAATCACCACTGAAGAACTTATTTACGTAACCAAACACCACCTGTTTCCCAATAAACTATGGAAATAAAAAAATTTAAAAAAATAAAAATAAGACCCTGCAGGAGGCTGAGGCAAGCCAACTGCTTGACTCCAGGAGTTCGAGATCAGCCTGCGCAACGTGGATATACCCAGGTCTACTAAAAATACAAAAAATTACCCAGGCCTGGTGGCACAAGCCTGTAGTCCCAGCTACTCAGGAAGCTGAGGTGGGAGAATCACCTGAACCCGGGAGGTCAGAGCCAAAATTGCACCACTGCACTCCAGTTTGGGCAATCGGAGTGAGACCTTGTATCAAAACAAACAAACAAACAAATACTTCTAGACCTAGAAAAAGATTTAAATAACTATACATAATAGTGGGAGACTTCAACAGCCCATTGACAGCATTAGCCTAATCATTGAGGCAGAAAACTAACAAAAAAATTCTGGACTTAAATTTGACACATGATGAATTGGACCTAATAGACATCTGCAGATCACTCCATCCATCAACCACAGAACATATACTCTTCTCATCTACACATGGAAGATACTACAAGATCAACCATATGCTCAGCCACAAAACATATCTCAATGAATTCAAAAAAATCAAAATCATACCAACCATACTCTCAGACCACAGTGGAATAAAAATAAAAATCAATACCATGAAGATCTCTCAAAACCACACAATTACATGGAAATTAAACTTACTCATGAATGACTTTTGGGTAAACAATGACATTTAGGCAGAAATCAAAAAATTCTTTGAAATAAATGAAAACAGAGTAACAAAATCTCTGGGAAGCAGCAAATAAGTATAAAGAGGCAAGTTTACAGCACTAAACACCTACCTTAAAAAATCAGAAAGATCTCAAATCAATCCATCACTACATCTAGAGGAACTAGAAACAAAGAACAAACTAACCACAAAGATAGCAGAAGAAAAGAAATAAAAACAAAGAAGGACTAAATCAAATTAAGACCAAAAAAATCCATACAAAGAATCAATGCAAAAAAGTTGGTTTTCTAAGAGGAAAAACAAGACTGATAGGCTGCAACCTAGATTAACAAAAGAAAAAGAGAAAAGATCCAAATAAGCACAATCAGAAATGACAAAGGTGACAAGCAACCAACATCACAGAAATACAAAAGTTCCTTAGGGACGAGTATGAACACTCCTATTTACACAAACTAGAAAACCTAGAGTAAATGGATAAATTCCTAGAAACCTACAATCTCCCAAGATTGAATCAAGAAGAAATAGAAACCCTGAGCAGACATCAATGCTGAATTCTGAAATTGAATCAATAATAAAAAACCTGTCAACCAAAAAAATCCCTGGACCACATAGATTTACAGCCGAATTCTATCAGATGTACAAAGAAAGGCTGGTATCAATCCTTCTGAAACTCTTCCAGAAATCGAGGAGGAACTCCCTGCAATTCATTCAAAGGATGTATCACCCCGATACCAAAACCTGGCAAAGACACAAAGAAAAAAGAAAACCATACAACCAATATCCCTGATGAACATGGACACAAAAATCCTCAATAAAATACTAGTAAACCAAATCCAGCAGCACATCAAAAACTTAATTCACCATGGTCAAGTAAGTTTCACTCCTGGGATGCAAGGTTGGTTGCAAAAAATGTGGAACCAACCCAAATGCCCATCAATCAAAAACTGGATAAAGAAACTGTATATGTGTTTATTATATATATGTATAAAATAAAAATTATATGATCATCTGAATAGACATGAAAAAAGCCTTCAGTAAAATCCAACATCCCTTCATGATAAAAACTCTGAACAAAGTACACATCAAAGGAACATACCTCAAAACAGTAAGAGCCATCTATGACAATCGCACAGTCAACGTCATACTAAAAGGGCAAAAAATGGAGGCATTCCCCTTGAGAACTGGAATAAGAAAAGGATGCCCACTCTCAGCACTCCTATTCAACACAATACTGAAAGTCCTACCCAGAACAATAAGGCAACAGAAAGAAATAAAAGGCATCCAAATAGAAAAAGGAGAAAGCAAACAATATCTCTTCAGGGAAAATATACTTCTATATCTAGAAAACCTTAAAGATGCCACCAAAGGCTTCTGGAACTGACATACTATTTCAGTAAAGTTTCAGGATACAAAATCAACAGACAAAAATCGGTAGCATTTCTATACACCAATAATGTTCCGGCTGAAAGTCAAGTCAAAAACATAATTCCATTTACAATGCCCACAAAAAAATAAAATAAAATACCTAGGAATACATTTAAGCAAGGAGGTGAAGGATCTCTACAAGCAGAAGTACCAGGCACTGCTGAAAGAAATCAGAGATGACCCAAACATATAGAAAAACATTTCACATTAACGAAGTGGAAAAATCAACATCATTAAAATGGCCGTACTGCCCAAAGCAATCTACAGATTCAACACTATTCCTACCAACATCATTTTTGACAAAACTAGAAAAAACTATTCTAAAATTTAAATGGAAACAAAAAAGGGCCTGAATAGCCAAGGCAATCCTAAGTCAAAGGAACAAGGTCAGAGACAGCACATTACCTAACTTCGAACTATACGATAAGGCCACTATAACCAAAAAATCATGGTACTGGTACCAAAACAGACACATAGACCAATGGAACTGAATAGAGAATCCAGAAATAAAGCTGCACACCTACAGCCATCTGATCTTCAACAAAATTGACAAAAGCAATAGGGAAAGAACTGCTTAATTCAATAAATGGTGCTGGGATAGCTGGCTAGCCGTATGTAAAAGAAAGAAACTGGACCCCTACCTTTCAAAATTAACTCAAGATGGATTAAAGATTTAAACAGAAGATCTCAAACTGTAGGAATCCCAGAAGAAAACACAGGAAACACCATTCTGGACGTCGGCCTTGGGAAAGAATTTATTACTAACTCCTTAAAAGCAACTGCAACCAAAACTGACTAGTGGGACCTAATTAACCTAAAGAGCTGCTTTTGCACAGCAAAAGAAACTATCAACAGAGTAAACAGACAACCTACAGAATAGGAGAAAATATTTGCAAATTATGCAGCTGACAAAGGTCTAATATCTAGAATCTATAAGAAACTTAATTCAAAAAGTAAAAACCAAATAACCCCATTTAAAAAACAGGCAAAAGGTATGAACAAACTTTTATCAAAAGAAGACATACAAGTGGCCAAACATATGAAAAATGCTCAACATCACTAATCATCAGAGAAATGCAAATCAAAACCACAATAATATACCATTTGTACCAGTCAGAATTACAGTTATCAAAAAGTCAGGCCAGGCATGGTGGCTCACACCTGTAACCCCAGCACTTTGGGAAGCCAAGACAGGTAATTCACTTGAGCCCAGAAGTTTGAGACCAGCCTGGGAAACGTGGTGAAACCCCGTCTCTACTAAAAATACAAAAAATTAGCCAGGCGTGGTGGTGTGTGCCTATAGTTCCAGCTGCTCTGGAGGCTGAGGCAGAAGAACCACCTGAGCCCAGGAAGTCAAGGATGCAGTGAGTTGTGATCGTGCTACTGCACTCCAGCCTAGGTGATGAAAATGAGACCCTGTCTCAAAAAAAAAAAAGGGGTCAAAAAAACGACAGACACTGGGACAAAGCTGCAGAGAAAAGAGAATGCTTACACACTGTTCATGGGAATGTAAATTAGTTCAGCCATGTGGAAAGTAGTTGAGATTTCTCAAAGAACTAAAAACAGAACTACCATCCAACCCAGTAATCCCACTATTGGGTATATATCCAAAAGAAAATAAATAATTTTACCAAAAAGACACATGCACTCATATGTTCATCATAGCACTATACACAATAGCAAAGACATGGAATCAACTTAGGTGCCCATCAACAATGGACTGGATAAAGAAAATGTGGTAAATATACACAATGGAACACCACATAGCCATAGAAAAGGATGAACTCAAGTCTTGTGAAGCAACATGGATATATCTGGAGGCCATTATCCTAAGTGAATGAATGCAAGAACAGAAAACTAAATATCCCATGTTCTCACTTATAAGTGGGAGCTAAACAATGGTGCTTGTGGACATAAAGATAATAACTGGGGACTACTAGAAGTGGGGTACGGCAGAGGACTGAAAAACTATTGGGTGCTATGCTCAGTACCTGAGTCACAGGATCATCCCAAACCTCAGCATTATACAATATAGGTAACAAACCTACACATGTACCTCCTTAAGCTAAAATAAAAGTTGAAATTATTTAAAAACAAAAATAAGGATGGGTGCAGTGGCTCACACCTGTAATTCCAGCACTTTTGGGAAGCCAAGGCGGGCAGATCACTTAAGGTCGGGAGTTTGAGACCAGCCTGGCCAACATGGTGAAATCCCATCTCTACTAAAAGCATAAAAATTAGCCAGGTGTGGTGGTGGGCACCTATAATCTGAGTTACTCAGGAAGCTGAGCCACAAGAATCACTTGTACTCGGGAGGTGGAGGTTGCAGTGAGCCAAGATCACACCACTGCACTCCAGCCTAGGTAACAGAGTGAGACTCCATCCCAAAAACAAAATAAAAGTAAATAAAATAAAACAAATCCTTTCTTGTCATTTCAACAATGTCCACAGTATTTTTATCAGGAGTAGATTCCATGTCAAGAAACTACCTTCTTCGTTCATTCATAAGAAGCAACTCCTCATCCATTCAAGTTTGATCATGAGATCAAACTGTCACATCCTCAGGCTCTACTTCTAATTCTCTTGCTATTTTCACCACATCTGCAGTTACTTTCTCCACTGAATCAAAGCCATTCATGAGAACTGAAATCAACTTTACCCAAACTCCTATTAATGTTGATATTTTGACCTCCTCTCATGAATCATGAATGTTCTTAATGACATCAAGAATGGCGAATCCCTTCCAAAAAGTTTCCGATTTACTTTGCTCAGAACCATCAAAAGAGTCATTATCTTTGGTAGCTATAAGCTTACAAAATGGATTTCATAAATAAGAAGACTGAAAAGTTGAAATTACTCCTTGATTCGGGGTTGCAGAATGGACGTTGTGTTAGCATGCATGAAAACATTATTAATCTCATACATCTCCATCCGAGCTCTTGGTTGCACCCAGGTGTACTGCTGTCAATGAGCAGTAATAGTTTCTTTTTTTCTTTCTTTTGAGACAGAGGCTCACTCTGTTACCCAGGCTGGAGTGCAGTGGCATGATCTTGGCTCACTGTCGCCTCAATCTCCTGGGCTCAAGCTATCCTCCTACCTCAGCCTCCCAAGTAGCTGAGACTACAGGCATGTACCACTATGCATGGTTAATTTTTGTATTATTCTGTAGAGACAGGGTTTCACCACATTGCCCAGGCTGGTCGTGAATTCCTCAGCTCAAGTGATTCACTTGCCTCAGCCTCCCAAAGTGCTGGGATTACATGCGTGCACCACCGCACCTGGCCAGCAGTAATATTTTCAAAGAAATCTTTTTTCTGAGCATTAGGTCTCAACAATGGGTTTTAAATATTCAGTAAAACATGCTATAAACAGATGTGCTGTCATCCAGGCTCTGTTATTCCACTACAGAGCACAAAGTAGATCTGGCATCTTTCTTAAGAGCCCGAGGATTTCTGAACTGATAATGAGCATTGGCTTCAACATAAAGTCACCATCCTCGTTAGTCCCAAACAAGAAAGCCTGTACTTTGAAGCTGTGAAGCCAGCCATGGACATCTTTTCCCTAGCTATGACAGTCCTAGGTGACACCATCTTCCACTAGAAATCTCTTTCATCTACATTGAAAATCTGTTGTTTACAGCAGCTACACTCATCAATTATCTTAGCTAGATCTCCTGATAACTTACTCCAGCTTCTACATCAGCAGTTGCTGCAAAGGGGTGGTTTCCTGGCCCTCCTGAAGGGCAGACAGCTTTTACTTCTACTTGCCCATCAGAAACAGTGATCTTTTGCCTGGGGACAGAATGAAAAATATTCCTATCCTTCCCCCATCAGCAGATGGCTTCTCCTTCCTTATCTCCCTTAGGACAAGTATATCATGTGCAAGGATTGGAAGACAATATTTTTAAACTCAATCCTCCCCAACTTGAGCTTAGATCAAGGTAATCAGATTCAAATCCCAGAAGCCTTTCTGGTATGTCATTATGCATCATTTGGAAAGGTACACACCAAAATTGAGAGAAAGTGACATAACTGACTGCAAAAGAACACAACACAACTTTTTGAGGTGGTAGAAATGTTCTAAATCTTGACTTTAGGTGGCAGTTACAGGATTATACACATTTTTTCAAAACTCATCAAACTGCACACTTAGAGAATATGAAATTTATTATGTAAAAATATTAATGATCCTATCTTTTAAAACTTCAGCAGGTTTTTCTAACAGAAATTGACAAGCTGGCAATCTTAGAGTTTGTGTATTTTCTTCAATGCTGCTCAGAACTCTTAACAGTAGAATTTGTCCAGAGTTAGCATTTTCCAGGCAGATGCCATAGAACAACAATGATATAAGGGAGTTAAAGATATCAGCAAAAGAATAGTTGATGAAATACACCAAGGAGAGAAAAAAATTTTAAAAGAGGGAGGGGAACTAATGAATAGGGAATAGGAATAAAGTAGAAAGATTTTGCAAACCATTAAAGAGCAGATTCCTAAAGAAAGTGAAGCCATCTTTTTAAAACATTGACAATTGTGCCTTAGAAATCAAAGCTACTTCACCTTCATGGCTAAGCGAGCACAAGTAGCTCAAGATAAACCCGTCCACATGATACAGTGATAGAAGCAGCACTATATTAGCAAATCTCATTGACATTAAACCAAAAAAGGAATCTAATGGCTACATGATTCTTCAGGAGTTAAAAGTTTGCTTCAAAGTAGCTCATAATCTGGCTCACTTTAAATAAATAAGTCAAAGATCCCCCAAATGAATCCAGTAAACATGAGAATTTTGTATGAGTCCACACATCTCATTTTCTCAGTATGTGGAACAATTGGAATGTTACTAATTTAACTTAGGCAAAAAGACCATCTGTGAAGCATTTGTCAAGTAAAAACACATGATTTGTTTTGATAAACAATTCATGTTTTATGTCATTCTGTCTTTATTTCCTCTCTTTCTGGTGTTTTAAATGAAAACTGATCTTTTCAGTTATCAATTAATTTTAAATAATTTTTATATTGTCTACTTTTAAAATCCTTACAGTTAAAAAAATCTCATAATTAAAAGTCAATATAAAATACACATACAACACAATTTTCTATTTTCCTGACTTGGCAAACACAACATAATGTACATAGTTTCATCTGTCTTTAACATATTGTGAATCTTAACACCTCAGAATCTCATCATAAAAGTAATGTTTTTAATCAAAGGCCCCCCAAGACTGAGGGCCTTTAGAGCATACACTCTTCTAGTTGCTTGGGAACTCTGTGGAGAAAAAGTTACCCACAAAGTACCTCTCCTGGAACTTGAGAGGAAGGATTTGTTATGTGCTTAGGCAGACATATGCTAGAATTATCTTTTTAAAATAAGCAAGTATCTTCTTGTGACCCTCAAGGGTAAAAATTTTTTTTTAAGTAAAAAAATTAAAATAAAATAAGCAAGTAGCAACGCAATCTGGTTTTCCTATTGCTATGTTTTGGATATGTCCCCTCCAGAATTCAGGTGCTTAATCTAAATGGTCAATGCCATGTATTAAAAGGTGGGGTACTTAGAAGTTGAGGTTATAGTGAGCTATGATCACACCACCACACTCCAACCTAGGCAGCAGAGCAAGACCCTTTAAAAAAAAAAAAAAAAAAAGTCCATCCTTTAAGAGGTAATTATTAGATCATGAGGGCTCCACACCTCGGAAATGGGATTAAGGCCCTAATATTTTTTGTTTGTTTATTTTTATTTATTTATTTAGTGTTCTATTGACTGATTGATTGATTGGTTGTGTGTTCTGTCACCCAGCCTGGAGTCCAGTGGCATTGATGTCAGCTCACTGTAACCTCCACCTCCCAGGTTCAAGCAGTTCTCTGCCTCAGCCTCACGAGTAGCTGGGACTACAGGCACCTGCCACCACATCGGGCTCATTTTTTATTTATTTATTTATTTTAGTAGAAACGGAGTTTCATCATGTTGGCCAGGCTAGTCTTGAACTACCCTCGTGATCCACCCGCTTCAGCCTCCCAAAGTGCTGGGATTACAGACGTGAGCCACCGTACCCGGCCTGAAGCCCTAATAAAAGAGATTTCACCCTTGTCCTTTCACAATGTAAAGACACATCATTCCTCTCTACCAGAGGATATAGCAACAAGGCACTATCTTGGAGGCACACAGCAGCCGTTATTGAACAACCAAGCCTGCTGGCAGCTTCATCTTGGACTTCCCAGCCTCTAGAAATGTGAGAAAATAAGTGTCTTTTTTTTTTTTTTTTTTTTTTTTTGAGACGGAGTTTCACTCGTCTCCCAGGCTAGAGTGCAACAGCGCAATCTCAGCTCGCTATAACCTCCACCTCCCGAGTTCAAGTAATTCTCCTGCCTCAGCCACCTGTTACTGGGACTACAGGTGCCCGCTACCACAGTCCGCTAATTTTTGTATTTTAGTAGAGAAGGGATTTCACCATGTTGGCCAGGCGGGTCTCAAACTCCTTACCTCAGGTGATACTCCATCTGGGCCTCCCAAAGTGCTGGGATTACAGGTATGAGCCACCGCGCCTGGCCAAATTTCTCTTCTTTATAAATTACGCAGTCTATGATACTTTGTTATAGCAGCACAGACTAAGACATCAATCATTTGCCTATCTCATTAAGTAGGGAAGAGCATAATCTCCTATTATACTGCCAATGGAAATATACTGAATAAAAGATAAAAAGCAATCTTTTTAAACATTAGGATAGGTCTTTTATTTATTTTTTTTTCAGTGACATCCAAATTCTCTAGCACTTCAAAACGGTAACCTTGTTTTATCTTGTTTTTGTTGTTTCCTGTTCAATGTAAGAATTTCCAGCTGGGCACAGTGGTTCATACCTGCAATTCCAGCACTTTGGGACGCCAAGGTGAAAGGACTGATTGAGGCCAGGAATTCAAAACTAGCCTGGGCAACATAGCAAGATCCTATCTCTACAAAACATTTTAAAATTAGCCAGGCATAGTAATGGGTGCCTGTAGTCCTAGCTACTATGGAGGCTGAGGGAGGAGAATCCCTTGAGCCCAGGGGTTTGAGGTTACAAGTGAGCTATGACTGTGCCACTGCACTCCAGCCTGGACTACACAGCAAGACTCTGTCTCTTAAATAAATAAAAAAGAAAAAAGGAATTCTGTCAATAATTTTTCCTGCTCTCAATACAAAGTTTTCTAAATCTTGAAGGGAGGAGGAGATTCTGTATAGACTAGTACCATTTTCTCCAAATTCTTCCTAACATTTTATAATTTCAAGAATAAGTTACATTTCAAATTATACCACAGATAATGCTAATACGGTAATAAATTCTTTAATATTCTTATCATTTCGAGTTGCATACAAAAAGTTAAGAATATATCTGAGATTACTTGAAAATAATAAAGGGTACAGTATATGTAGGGGAATATATTATGTAAGATTAGCCAGGAATTAGTAATTGTTGAAACTGGGTGATGAATACATAGAGGTTCACTTTCTCTACTTTGCTAAACTATGTTTAAAGTTCTCCATAATAACATTTTTAAAGAGTAAACAATAGGAATTAAATCTAATTAAAGTGTTCTTAGAAATAGACAAAAAAGGGTATTCATTGTAAATTATTTAAAACAAAATTTAGAAGTAAACTAAATGTCTAAACGTAAAATATTAATTAGTTATGGAAGATTCATTCCATAAGATACCAAGTAGCCACTAAGAATCATGTCGTAGAAAACTCATTGATATAAAATGGGTTCATGATATATTTCTAAGAGAACAAAAGGTGGGTTACAAAATAATATGTACAGAATTGAACTGTTTTCGTTTTTTAATTGTGGGTATCTGTGTGTGTGTGTGTGTGTGTGTGTGTGTGCGCGCGCGCGCGCATATGTGTGTACTTCTATAAAAATATGACAGACTTTGTTTCATTCACTGCTTTATCCCCAGAAAAAAAAAAAAAAAAAAAAAAAAACGGCACCTGAGACATAGTAGGAACAACAAATGTTCCATGTAAAGGTTTTAGAATTCCAGACAACAGGGTTTCACTTGGGGTATGATTCTTCTCTATGCTTTTGTTTCATAAGGTTTCTTAAATAAACATTCATTTTTTTTCTGTAATTGGGAGAAAACCTTTAAAATTGTATCTCACATAACAAAATTAAAATTGATTTGCATGATTCAATAATTATTTCATGAAATGCGTTCAATAAAATCATTTTACATACTGAAAAAAGACCACTTCTATACTTTAAATGAATAAATTAGCCACAGCCATCAGAAATAGTAAAAACAATAACCTGTTAATCAGTCTTATCCTTGTGAGTGAATTCTGCAACTGCTTAGCAACAACATAGCCTTACTATCTTTAGGAAAGTAATACTTCTAAAATGAATCTTTAAATGGGTATAAAAATTATAAAATCAGTTTTAAAAAATTAGTCCACTATATTCATTCAATATACACTTATTGAATTTGTAGACAATAAGTACCTGCTAGGGTCATCAAAAAAAAATTAAGTTATAGCCCTTAATAACCAAGAGGGTCCCAATCCAATGGGAAAGACAGATGAATAAAAGCTAAATGAAACATAATAATAAAGGTAGCTGACATTTATTAGGTTCTTTTTTGGCATTGTGCTGACACTTAACAAGCATTTTTTTTTTTTTCTGAGACAGAGTCTTACTCTGTTGCCCAGGCTGGAGTGCAGTGGCACAATCTCAACTCACTGCAACATCTGCCTTCGGGTTCAAGCAATTCTCCTGCCTCAGCCTCCCAGGTGGCTGGGATTACAGATGTGCGCCACCACGCTTGGCTAATTTTTGTATTTTTAGTAGAGATGAGGTTTCAACATGTTGGCCAGGCTGGTCTCAAACTCCTGACCTCAAGTGATCTCCCGCCTCAGCCTCCCAAAGTGCTGGGATTACAGGCGTGAGCCACCACACCTGGCCAAACAAGCATTTTCTTATTTAATCTCTATAATGGTAGTTACTATAATATTCTCAGTTTTTAATAAGAAAATGTTAAGACTTAAATGACTTCCTCAGTTATTTAGATAATAAATGACAAAACAGAATCAAACCAAATATCTGTCATTGTTAGGATGTTAGTAAACACCAAAATGGACTCTATCGTTTCCATCAGTTACTATCAAGTATAACACAACAGTCACCTTTAAGGTAGATATTCTTTTGTAAGTGTTACCAGGAATTTCTTATCTTCAACTCAACTAGTTTATCTCTACTTTGAAACACACTATTACAATCACTAAACTAGGAGCCTCTAGAGCATAGAATTCTGTCGTTTCTCTTCTCCCAGTGCTATACAATATATGCACTCAAGAGATATTAAATAGATGAACTTTTAGCTTGTTTTATGCTTCCTAAATTCCAAATCACTATACCATATTACATAATAGCTGGTCTAAGTCAATAGCAATTTCATTTATGTTATTAGGAAAATGTGGTATGGGAGAACCAGAGGAATAAAATTCTGAAGTGCTAAATTACGGTGGTTATGGTAATGGCAGAACACTGCTGACCATATAAGATAAACCAACATATTCTTCCTCCAGTGACTTCTACCTAATCTTCTAAATGTCCTATAGGCCAAATCATAATACATACGCAAACTGGGAATCTGCAAAACAAGGAGGTAGTTTTGTTTCTTGCAAAAATCTGGTGCTAAAGGTCTGAGCTAAAAATAGTGAGAATGATAGGAAAGAATTTAAGAGATATTTCAAAAGAAAAATCATTTATCACACATGCAAGACAAAAATCATAACTAACTGTAGAAACTAAGATCTTCTCAGTCATCTCATTTCTGTTTCCTACAGCCTAGCCAGAGTGAACTACTCCTTAAAGGTCCTGAATACTCACATAACATTTTGAAACTCCCATAATAACTGTAATGTAAAAAGCAGATATTGTGCAGTCACTTGTATGTTACACAAGAAATAAACAGTATAACACAGGAATGGAAAAGGCACTCAAATTTTGTGTTTGAAAATGAATGAAGATAATGCAGAAGACCTTCATACCTGATTTGAGAAGGGACTAGGAGCTATCTCTTTGTGATGAGATAATATAGGCCCTACCTCTATATCACCATTTTCTCTTACAACATGATCTTCCCCTTCTCTCTGCCTGTCAAAATTAACCACTTCCTTAAAGACACAATCAAAAATCTTATCTTAGAAGTTTATAAAAATAACCTGCTGGCCTCACCCATCCACACATGCATACACACATACACGAAGAACTAGTCCCACTGTCTACTATAGTCCCACAGCACTTGGCACCTGCCTCCATTACAGTACTTAGTACAGTGAGTCAATATTCCTTTCATTATTATGTACTATCCACAAAGGTATGGATCATGTCTTATTAACCTATTTCCATTAAAAACCTAACACAGAACCTCACACACTACTGTTTAAATAACTGACATCTAATATAAAATTTGCTAACTCCTGGAGAGCTAACGGAACTTCAAAATGCCTGTAACTTAAACAGTGTCTTTAGGAGAAAAGAAAAATATCTTCCTATATAAATGCTATGGCTAACCATGACCTGCTTCAACTTAAATCAGTTCTGCTATCACAACAATAAAAAATACACATACAAGGCTAGAAGTTGATGCAAAGGCCAAAAGCATCGCTACAAGGGCTAAATGGCCAATGGGGTTAGTCTAGATTTCATGGTTGCAAAATGACCCAATTAATCTTAGATTTCAGCAGAGTGTACATGATAACCGAACAAAGACAAAGGTCATGGGACTTCAAGTCATTATTCCAAATGACTCTAAGCTGTTAGTCCCTGTGTTAATGGAGCCTATTACATAAACCAGGATTAGAACAACACTGGAGCACAGAGGGAGCATGCGACCCCATGCACATTTCCCAAGTATCCCCACAATAAATTTCTATTACTGAGGATAATCTATGTACTTCTCTACCTTGAGTCTTAAAAGACCTAAGTAACAGAGCAAATAATACAGGAAACCAAGCAGAAGAAAGAATTGTACACCAAATGTGAACTAGAAAAAGTGATGATGCCAATTAGTAAAGGTTAGGTGGAAGGTAAGGATTCAGTTCTGAACATAATGCCTTTAAGGAGACAGTAATCAAATATTTGGGATTTTTGATTTTTGTCTTTTTGGAGACAGAGTCTCACTCTGTTGCCCAGGCTGGAGCGCAGTTGCGTGATCTCGGCTCACTGCAACTTCTGCCTCCTGGGTTCAAACAATTCTTGTGCCTCAGCCTCCTGAGTAGCTGGGATTATAGGCACACACCACCACGCCCGGCTAATTTTTTGTGTGTTTTTAGTAGAGAGGGGGTTTCACCATGTTGGCCAGGCTGGTCTCAAACTCCTGGCCTCAAGAGATCTGGCCGCCGCGGGCTCCCAAAGTATTGGGACTACAGGCATAAGCCACAGTACAATGCCAGTAATCAAACATTATTCAGGAGACTGGAAATAGTGAATAAGACTGAGTGCTTATGAACTGCAAAGATCAGTTCATAATTGAACACAAAGCAGGCACAGAAACAGAGGCAACAGGAGAATCAAAAAGACAGAAAAAGAGAAAGCTTCAAGAAACAGATAGGAGAAATGTTAAAAACAGAGAAAAAGTTTCTGGTCTTGCCAAAACAATGACTGATTAATTTGCAACCTAAGAGCAATTTCATTAATAAACAAGGTCTGAGCATGTTGGAATGCTGAAACTGAATATACTTATAGAAACAGATTTTTGAACTGGGCGGGGGGGAGTGTGATTACAGGAATAAAGTCCTAAGAGCTATGACCAGGGAAATGTTCAAAGATCAGATGATAGGAAGAAGAGAAGAAATTGTCCTTCTGTGACAGAAGCAAAAATTATGTACTTTCATCTTAATTATGAAATTAAGATGAAAGTACATAAGGTAGCACCTCTTCCTACCAGCCAGTGTTATTTCAATCTTCTCTACAAAGTAAAGGAAAACATCTGTGTGAAATTACATGAAAACATAAGGGTAGAACAGGAAAGAAAGAGTAAAGTGAGAGGACTGGAGCTCTGAAGCTAGTCAAGAATTATAGCTGTTTCTGAAAAGTCTGCAAACACCAAAACACAAGAAACAGCTCAGTCAGTCATAAAAGACCTTAGAGTAGAAAAAAACAAAGGGACTATATTTGGTCCTCTTTTTTTCTCATTGTTTCCAACCTTGGAACAACAGTTTGCAAGTTTGTGGACAGGTTCTAACTTCTGCTAAGGATGTCTCTTTACCTTTGATGAGACTCAGGAAAAGCTCAGAAGAAAGGAGACAGCTGTTTATGATTGGCTAAAGGCTTTTTTTTTGTATTGTGACAAAATATATATAACATAAAATTTACTATTTTAACATGTATACAATTCAGTGGTATTAAGTACATTCACACTATTGTGCAACCATCACTGTTATCCATTTCCCAAACTTTTTCATCATCTATAATATGGTGATCTAATAAGAAATATACATTTCTGGCACACTGCCCTTAAAACCCTTGGAATTTCCTGAATGATAATGTGAAAGGATTGTTTTTGCTATTCATAGTAAGTCCCTTTCAAACCTACTTGAGCTTATGCTAATGAGATGACTCTTAGTAAGTCCCTACAAAGCTACAGGGGAGCAGCGGGTAGGGAAGCTGGTCACCCAAGAAACCAATCATGTGACTACATGATCAGAACTTTCAGCTCCACCTCCAGGGAGGAGAGAAGGACTGGGGATTGACCTAATCACCAATAGCCAATAATTAAATTGATTGTGCCTACTGGGTAAAGCCTCCATAAAAACCCTAAATGATGGGACTCAGAGAACTTCTTCTGGGTCAGTGAACACATCCACATGCTGAGAGGGTGAAAAAACCCCAACTCCATGGCGACATAAGCAGACTGGGGACCTTTCCAGACCCTATGTGCCTTTTCATCTGTATATCCTTTATAGTAAACTGGTAATAGAAAGTAAAGTGTTCCCTGCATTCTATGAACCACTGTAGCCAATGATTAAACCTGATTTGTAGCCAAGTCAGAAGTACCAGAGGCCTGGGACCTGCAACTGAGATCTGAAGTGGTAGCAGTCATACCATTCAGTCCTTAACCTGTGGTGTCTGACACTAACTCCAGGAAGTTAGTATGAAAACTGAATTAAACGCTAGGACAGAGCACTAGGAGCCGTGGAGTGTCAGAAGTCTTATAAGTGCAGAAAAAGTTTTTTATCATCTCCAACCAAAACTCTATACACCCATTAAATAACTTTCCCTTCTCCACTCTCTCTTAGTCCCTGGTAACCACCATTCTATCTGTTTCTATGACTTTGATTATTCTAGTGTAACTATATAAATTTGTCCTTTTTGTGTACTTTATTTCACTTAGCATGTCTTCAAGGTTCATCCATGTTGTTACATGCATCAGAATTTTATTCCTTTTTAAGGCTGAATAATATCACACTGTGTGCATATAACATGTTTTGTTTATCCATTCATCTGCTGATGGACCTTTGGGCTATTGTAAATAATGCTGCTATGAATACAGGTGCACAAATATCTCCAGACTCTGCTTCAATTCTTTTGGGAATTGTATTCATCCGTACTGGCACTGCTATAACTGAGTAATGCACAAAGAAAAGAGGTTTAATTGGCTCATGGTTCTGCAGGCTACACAGGAAGCATAGCAGCTTCTGCTCTGCTTCTGGGGAAGCCTTGGGAAGCTTCCAATCAAGGTGGAAGGCAAAGGGGGACCAGCACTTCACATGGCTGGAGGTGGAAGAAGAGAGAAAGAGATGGGGTGGTGCCACACACTTATAAACAACCAGATTTCATGAGAACTCTATCACAAGACCAGCACTGGGGGATGGTGCTAAACCATTCATGAGAAACTGCCCTCATGATCTAATCATCTCCTACCAAGTCCCACCTCCAACACTGGAGGTTACAATTTGACATAAGATTTGGGCGAGGACACAGATCCAAAGCCTATCAGGTATATACCCAGAAGTGGAATTACAGAGTCACATGGTAATTCTATGTTTATAATTTTTTGAGGAACTGTGATACTGTTTCCCACAGTGGGTACACTATTTCACTCTCCCACCAGCAATGCACAAGGGCTCCAATTGCTCCATATCCTCACCAACAACTGTAAGTTTCTGAGGTTGTTTTTTTTTTATTAATAGCCATCCTAAAGACTATGAAGTGGCATCTCATTGTAGTTTTGATTTGCATTTCCCTGATTACTGGTGATGTCAAGTGTATTTTCACGTGCTTATTGGCCAATTTATATTTATTCAAGTTCCTTGCCCACTTTTTATTTGGGTTGTTTTGGCTAAAAGCTTTTAAAGAGAGACACAAAGGAAGGCTTTCTATACAATCAGATCTAGCTCTCTAGTCAAAAATAATTGGTGATATAGTTTGGATGTTTGTCCCCTCCAAATCTCATGTTGAAATGTGATTCCCAATGTTGGAGCCTAGTAGGAGGTGTTTGGGTCTTGGGTGCAGACCCTACACGAATGGCTTGGTGTTTTTCCCTTGGTGGTAACTGAGTTCTCGCTCTATTAGTTCACAAGAGAGCTGGCTGTTTAAAGAGCCTGGCACCTTCTCTTCTCTCTTGGTCCCTCTCTCCTCCCATGTGCCACACCTGCTCCCCCATACCTTCTGCAATGAGTAAAAGCTCCTTAAGTGTCAAGAGAAACTAAGCCGATGCTGGAGCCATGCCTGTACAACCTGCAGAACCATGAGCCAAGTTAACCTTTCTTTATAAATTATCCAGTCTCAGGCATTCCTTTATACTAGCAACACAAAAGAGACTAATGCAATTGGTATCTGCCCTCTAGATCTCTTAAGAAACTAATCATGGAGAAGAGGCACTGTCAAGAGTGCTAACCCAGCAGAAGAGAAAAAACTTCCAATCCTGAGAACAGAGATTTCTTCTTCATCAAGTGCCTTCTACACTTTCAGCTTGGTAACTGTCAGTCTCTTTTTCTCTTCTTGCAGATTTCCCTATTACGAAAGCATAAGTTTTAATGACCACACTGCTGGTAGCTGTATCACTACTAATAACATATATTCAGTGAGTCAGAAGCGTTACTGTTATGTGCTCAGCATAATCCTTCATCTCATATGTGATATCTCATTTAAAATTAAGTCACACTAATGATGCAGACAATATTAGCATGGTTCCTACACAAGGATGATAGGCAAATTAATTAAGTGTTCCATTTAAGAAAAAAAACTCTTCTACCCTAACAGTTTTATCTTAAATACTGTTTAAAAAAAAAAAAGTCATACATCTTTAAAACACATGAAAGGTTTTCATGCTTTAGTCCTTCAACATAACATTATTAAACAATGTCAGAAAAGTCTCAAAGTTAGCCTTAAAGAACGAGCATTTTCTAATTATACATTGAGGAATCTGATCTCGAATCTACAAAATAAACTATCTTTTCTACATCAACCACAGGAAGTATATTTTTACCTCAAACTAGTAAAATTAAAGGTTTTTTTTTTTTTTTTTTTTTTTGAGATGAAGTCTTGGTTTGTCACCCAGGCTGGAATGCACGGCACTGCAGCCTCTACCTCCCAGGTTCAAGCAATTCTCCTTTCTCAGCCTCCCAAGTAGTTGGGATTACAAGTGTGGGACACCATGCCCAGCTAATTTTTGTATTTTTTAGTAGAGACAGGGTTTCACCATGTTGGCCAGGCTGATCTCGAACTTCTGACCTCAAGTGATCCGCCCACCTCTGCCTCACAAGATGCTAGTTACAGGCATGAGCCACTATGCCTGGCCATTTGGGTGTTTTTTTTTTTCATCCTGCTCCCTTTTGCCTTTTAAAAGCTCAACATTTTATAAATATTTAGCAGATGTTTAGCTTTGAAGTAATAAAATTGATTTTTTTTTAATTCAACTAGAACCAGAAGTGAACATTGTCTTTTTATACTTAGAAAGTTATGTTTCTTCAAAAGATGCTGACAATGTCAGACACATTTTATAAACAGTTTGGAATCTGTCTTCAGAGACTAATGCGTTACAATCAATATTTCATTTAATCTTCACAAAACCCAAGGAGAAGATAGTATATAACTTCCCTTTTATGAGTATATTCAGAAAGAAAAGCTAAGTAACTTGCCCACCACTGCATTTCAGTAAATGGCAGAGCTGACATTAGAACCAACATCTATCGGACTCTAAAGCACCAGCTCTCTCAATTGCTTCACTTTGTATCATTGTTTTAAGAGCAAAATAGATGTAATCTGATGATCTCATAGTGTATTTACTTTTATAAGACAGTATTAAATTTATGGGGGTTTAATTAATTATTGGCACCATAAAGAGCTGAAACCACCTAAGAAAATAAATCTCTACAATGGACAGAAGAACTTTTTTAATTAAATGAAAGTCTTGTTTTTCAACTCTATCATACTATTTCCTCTTAAGTTGGGCTCTCTGCCCAAAAGTACTCTAAAATTATAATTTTCTGGCAAGGAGTTTTAAAAGAAAAGAAGCTGAAATTTTCTCTTCTTCCTTCACCCTTGGATTCTAACTTTTATTATTGAAGAATTTTCTCCACTTACCATAAACTGGAAAGTGATATGATTCCTTTCCATTTCTTGTAACAAATCTACACAAAGTTAACAAACACTGCAACATACTCCCTCCTAAGACGTGTTACTACATTCACTTTCTTAACACTAATTCTTCAAAAATCACAAATTCAGAAAATGTAGACAAATTTGAAAATGCTCTAACATATTCATGTCCTATTAAAATAAAAATTAAAAACAATTTTATAAGAAATATGGACACCTATAAGGCTGACACATTTTAATCCAGTTCATTATAAATATTCCAAAATACTTAACCATACAGATGCAACAGAATATTTGATTTCTTTTTCTTTTTTTCTTTGAGACGGAGTCTTGCTCTGTCATCCAGGCTGTAGCGTAGTGGCGTAATCTAGGCTCACTGCAACCTCTGCCTCCTGCGTTCAAGCGATTCTCCTGCCTCAGCCTCCCAAGTAGCTGGAACTGCAGGTGCCCACCACCAAGCCTAGCTAATTTTTTTCTTGCATTTTTAGTAGCGACAGGGTTTCTCCATGTTGGTCAGGCTGGTCTCAAACTCCCGACCTCAGGTGATCCGCCCGCCTCAGGCCTCCCAAAGTGAGCCACGAGCCTGGCCTTTTTTTTTTTTTTTTTTGTCACACAAACTGGAGTCCAAGCTGGAGTGCAGTGGTATAATTACAGCTCATTGCAGCGCAACCTCCCAAATCTCTGGGACTAAAGGCATATGCCAGCACACCCAGTTAATTTTTTGTTTGTTGTAGAGACAGGGTCTCACCAGGTCACCCAAGCTGGAGTGCAGCAGTACCGTCACAGCATGCTGTAGCCACACCTCCCAGGCTCAGGCAATCCTTCTACCTCAACTTCCTATGTAGCTGGGACTACAAGCATGAACCACTACACCTGGCTAATTCTTTCATTTGTAATTTAGTTTAGTTTAAGTTTAGTTTCGTTTGAGACAGGGTCTCACTCTGTAGCCCAGGCTGGGGTGCAGTGGCATGATCATGGCTCACTGGAGCCTCAATGTCCTGGGCTTAGGTGATGCTTCCACCTCAGCCTCCTGGCTGGGACCACAGGTGTGCAACACCATGCCCAGCTAATTTCTGTATTTTTTTGTAGAGACCAGGTTTTGCTATGTTGCCCAGGCTGGTCTCGAACTCCTGGGCTCAAGCAATCTGCCTGCCTTGGCCTCCCAAGTGCTAGGATTAGTGCATGAGCCACTGCACTCAGCCTAAAATCTGTTCTTATCAACAGTTGTGTTATTTGTCTTGGATTATTTTATTTTCTAGCCTTTTCATTTAAAATGACACTAGGTCATCTGAAACATTTAGTGGTGAGAAAAAAGTGAGACCGGGTATTAGGATTATAATGGGTCAAAGAGGAACCAGAGCAAACAGGAAGAACATAAAGATAAAAGTCTGCTCTAAATAGTCTATATCACATAATTTGAATCTATATATGCCCAATTTCTGACTCAAACTTAGAAAATAAATGTGTAGTGGAGATACTATCCAGACAAGGGAGGCCAAAACTACCAGTGCCATCACATTTTTTGACAGAATATCCCATAGTTTGAAAGAAAAAAAATCAGTTATCCTATCTATGAATAAAATGCTATTAAAAATAACAGGATATTAATTATTAGGATATTAGTGTCCAGGTTCAGATCTTAAAACATTTCTCGCTAAGAGAAACCAGGGATTCTTGGAGAAATTGATGATTCCAGATCTGAGACAAGAAATATACAAGATAAGCCCCAAATATCACAGCAGAAAACAAGGAAACGATCAAAACCCACTAGGGTTATGTTATCTCCTGAAGAGACTTCCAATAACCAAAGATGAAACAATTTGGGCTTCAATGACAGTAATAGCAATGGATTAAATCCATGAAATATGTTTAAATCCATCTTCTCATAAAGGCATTTAAAGAAAAAAAAAATGGTCACCTCTGGAGGAAGACAGGGAACTAATTCATTATCTTGAAAACTGGTAAATGAAAGAATCAAACATTTATCCTGTCTTTCCTTTATCAACGATACCACTGGGCAACTAAACAGAAGATGAGGGGAAGTTACTTTTTATAAGAACACTGCAGGCCAGGTGCAGTGGCTTATGCCTGTAATCCCAGTACTTTGGAAGGCTGAGGTGGGCGAATTGCCTGAGATCAGGAGTTCAAGACCAACCTGGATAACACGGGGAAACCCCATCTCTACTAAAATACAAAAACTTAGCCGGGTGTGGCGGCATGCGCCTGTAATCCCAGCTATTCGGGAGGCAGAGGCAGGAGAATTGTAAGAACAGCAGACATTGCAGTGAGCCCAGATTGTGCCACCGCACTCCAGCCTGGGAGACAGAGCGAGACTCCATCTCAAAAAAAAAAAAAAAAAATTCCAATTAGTAAATGAAAACAAAATAATGCATTTAGAGTTTCATTATTTTACAATACCCACTAACCATCAACAGCTGCTAACATCACAAAAAAAGAAAGACAATTACACATTAAGAGATTCCCATGGTCTTGCCAAATCCCACATACGTGTATATATATAAAACATGCCTAAGGGATCGAACTTGAGTCTGCTCCATCTCTGGATCCAGGAAATACAGAGTACAAAGGAACATGTTGAGCTGACCTAAATTAAGCAATCAGCAAAATCCAGACTCCGGGAAACTTGTTCAAACAATGTGGGTTCTTCAATAGGAAAAGGAAAAGGATGGAGGACTAACCTAAAGATTAAAAGTGACAACGCATATAAAAACTACTTTTTGTTCCGGTGCTGTGGCTCATGCCTATAATCCCAACATTTTGGGAGGCCAAGGCAGGATCATTTAAGCCCAGGAGTTCAAGTCCAGCCTAGGGAACATGGCAAGACCCCGTCTCTACAAAAAACACACAAATTAGCTGGGCATGGCGCCCAATGCCTTAGTCCCAGCTCCTCAGGAGGCTGAGGCAGGAGGATCCCTGGAGCCCAGGGGGGTGAGGCTGTAGTGAGCTGAGACTGCACTATGGCACTTCAGCCTACGTGACAGAGCAAGAGCCTGTCTCCAGAAAAAAAAAACTACTACTTCTTTTTTTTCTGAGACAGTTTCACTCTTGTTGCTCAGGCTGGAGTGTGATGGCGTGATCTTACCTCACTGCAACCTCCATCTCCTGGGTTCAAGGGATTCTCCTGCCTCAGCCTCCCGAGTAACTGGGATTACAGGAACCCACAATCACACCCGGATAATTTTTGTATTTTTAGTAGAGATGGGGTCTCACCATGTTGGTCAGGTTGTTCCTCACCTCAGGTGACCCGTCCACCTTGGCCTCCCAAAGTGCGGGGATTACCTTGTCCAGCCAAAACCCACTACTTCTTAATCACCAAGACTAACCTAGAGTATCTAGCAATGCACACTTGGGTTATTACTGTACAAGTCAGGATGATGATTACTTACAGAAAAAAACCGATGGATGATTACAAAGGTGTCTGCCTTATAATAATTCACCAAACCATACATGTGTTTTGTACAAATGTTTCACTTTGCAATAAAAAGATTTTTTTAAAGAAATAGGTCACCAGCACACCTGAACATTTCAACATCTAAAAAAGGCTAGATATGTTTTCCATTCTCTACTCTAAACAAGTGAAAAACGATAGGTTAAAAATAGAAATCAGGTGGGGTGCAGCAGCTCACGCTTGTAATCCCAGCACTTTGGGAGGCCATGGCAGGTGGATCACGAGGTCAGGAGTTCAGTCCAGTCTGGTCAATATGGTGAAACCCTGTCTCTACTAAAAATACAAAAATTAGGTGGGCATGGTGGCGCGCACCTGTAGTCCCAGCTGCTCTAGAGGCTGAGACAGGAGAATTGCTTGAACCTGGAAGACGGAGGTTACAGTAAGCTGAGATTGCACCACTGCACTCCAGCCTGGACGACAGTGTGAGACTCTTGTCTCAAAAAAAAAAAAAAAAAAAAACACAGAAATCAGCGCCCATCATTTCCTCCCTATCCACTTCCTCTTAACATCACATTTTAGGCCAATCAGATTCACTTTCTTGGGATTGCAAAATTCCAAGAAAGAGATTATAGATATCCAAACCTGTTTTTCTCCCAGTCTTTCCTCATTCCCCAAGTTGTTTCAACCCAAAACATAGGAGCCAGGATTGATTCTTTTTTTTTTTTTTTTTTTTTTTGCCTCATTCCCCATATTTAGTCTATCAGTAAGTCCTTCATTTATAACTTCAAAATATCACAAATCTGTCTACTTCTCTCTAACTTCACTGACTCCACCATTTCAAACCACAAACTATTCAAATAGCTTCCTAACTTGTTTCTCTGCTTTTATTCTTAACCCTCTACAATCTACTCTACTCAAAGCAACCAAAAGGATCTTTTAAAAACATAAACTGCTTAAAACCTTTCAAAGACAGCACACAGTGCTGACTTCAATCCAAATTCCTTTCCAGGGCCTGCATCATTGAATCCGTACCCATCTCTCTGACCTCATCTCTAGCCACTGGTCTCATTTCAATTCCTCCCACACACTAAGCTCTTTCCCACCTCCAGGCCTTCTCATAGCTTTCCCCTCTGCCTGGAATACTTTTCCCTAGCTACTCACGTGGATAATTTCTCAATATTAGGTCACAACTTAAATATCACCTTCTCAGAGAAGCCTCTGCCAACTGCCCTATTAAGCAAGTTCCACCATTTTTCTCTACAAACTACTTCTATCTTTCACAGCTCAAGCTCCAGCAAGAGTGTATGGAATATGAGGGCAAAGATCCCATTTGTTTCATTTGCCAATGACCATCTGGAATGTGAAAAACAATCAATTAATAATTACTGAATGTATGAATAAATGAAAAAAAGGAATGAAGTCAAAGCCAAATGCCAATTTTGCCATGAGTAGTGATCAGTTTTCAGAAAAAAACAGAACAGAGCAACACAACAGAGAATAGATTATGTGGCTTGCTTCCATAAAGAAAGAGTCAAGAAAATTAGCTGTGAATTATAAATGTATATGTGTGTGTATCAAGATAGCTGAAATATCTGAAAAATTCACCTCTTTACTAAGACGTCTGGTATTATATTTTTTTTTTTCTTTTTTTTTTTTTTTAGACAGAGTCTTGCTCTCTCATCCAGGATGGAGTGCAGTGGCATGATCTTGGCCCACTGCAACCTCTGCCACCCAGGTTCAAGCGATTCTTCTGCCTCAGCCTCCTGAATAGCTGGGACTACAGGTGCAGGCCACCACGCCCACCTAATTTTTGTATTTTTAGTAGAAGCAAGGTTTCACCATATTGGCCAGGCTGGTCTTGAATTCCTGACCTCATGATCCACTTGCCACAGCCTCCCAAAGTGCTGGGATTACAGTCATGAGCCACCGTGCCCAGCCTTGGTATTATATAAATCTATAAACTAATTCAGAACTCAAAATAATACTACCTATACTAATTATCATTAATGTCAACACTTTGTAATTCTCATTTTGCTATGAGTCATTTTTCAAGATATACTCCCATGATGTACTTTCAGAAATTCAAGGTAATCTTCATGTTGATATTCACAGTATGATATGCAAACAATGAACTTTTTTATTTTGAGACAGTCTTGCTCTGTTGCCCAGGCTGGAATGCAACCACACAACCACAGCTCACTGCAGCTTCAAGCTCCTGGGCTCATGCAATCCTCCCACCTCTACCTCCCATTAATGTTAAATGTGTAGGTCTGTACTGAGTCTCAGTATCAATGATTTTTTTTTTTTTTACTTTTGAAAACCGGTAATATATGATGGCCTAAAGTGTTAGTACCTCTAGTTCAACACAGACTTCTTTGAAACAAAAAAAACTGAAATTCTTCATAAATTTTAAGCACTTATTTTTTCCCTTACAATTCAAAAAGAAATGTTCAATTTAAACCTTTTATTATTAAGGCTTTACTGGTAGGTATTTCTGGAATTAATACTTAAATTACTTGAGAAAAGCACATTTCAATCTAGCTTGTGTTTCATGTATAGCTACCCTTTCCATTTCTAACAAATTCTTTAGCACTAGTATATTCTATAGTACAGCATATTCAGCCCTTTAAATTATTCATCCCTATAAATTAATCATTTCCTGGAGTCAACTAAAGACTAAGTTTCTCTAGTTGACGTGCAACAAAAGTCTGTTTACCAGGAACTATTGCAAATTTTATGTCACATTCCCTCTCTCCAAAAAGGAAGAGCCAACTGACTGTTCCCAGCAGCAGGGCCTAAACCAATCCTAATGAAGTTAATCACACCCTAAATTAATGAAGAAAAGCCAAAGGGAAGACAGCAGGTGCTTTAGGGACCAAGTTGTTAATTCAGAGACGCTCCTGTTTGCTTGGTTCTTTTCCCCTTGGACTAACTACTTCGAACATTTTGTCCACCTGCCTACCTCTAAAATTGGAAATTTTCTCTAGGGCCTGACTCCTAAGGCTGCTGGGTTTTTTAAAAGTTCTTAGAGTTTACCTTCTCCAAGACAATTCCAGCTCTCTACTTAGTCAATCTCTCTGACAATATATACACAAGATGTATGTGTGTATTATGATATACTTACAAGAATTTTACTTTGATGTTACACACACAAGATGATACACAAGAATTTTATTTTCTAACATTCCAAGAATACATAAATTAGGAATACAGACATACTATAATGTCCACCCCTCTTCTCCCTGCAATATCTTCGTGATATTCCTACTGTCTACTTAACTGGTATGTTGCGTTCTCTCACCCAATTCAATTCATGAGCACTGAAAGTTATCTGCTGTCTCTCTCCATTCCTAAATCCTGGCCTAAAATCAGGGCTACAATGGCTACAAGATGATGTGGGCTCTTCATGCTGAAGAATTCATGAATATTTTCTAATTAACTCCTCTATAGCCTCATCCCTTTACCTTTGCTTTTTCATTCCATAATAATCTATCTTCTGATGCGTAATTCATCCAAACACTCATTTACCCTTATGAAATGAGTGTTTTCCTGCTTTCTGTTTGTGTGAAGGCATCCTAATGTTTGACCTCAACCTTAAACTCTATTTCCACCAAACTACCCTTTCACACATTAACAAAAAAAAAATTGCCACAGAATCCAACCATAGCTTAAATCAAAGAACTCTCCTCACCTGTCTTGAGAGTAAATATGCTTCAATAGCTTACTCTTACTATCTTTCCAGTATTTTCATTGTTCAACGCTAACCTGTCCTCCAACTATACCAAGATCAACAAATTACACATTTTAAATAACTGCTAACACTATAACCTATTTGAGGAGCAAGCCTACCTAGTAAAGTATCTCTCTCCAGCAGGGATACCATGTGCTTTCTTTAAATATAACTACCTACCCTTCAAACACCAGCGTTCTCATGCTGCCCAGCTCTCTATCATAGAGACTCACCTCCCTTCTATGAAGCTTCCACCTGGTGAAGAGCCCATGTCTTCTGATCATTTCCCTTTCTACCTATCAAAGCTGGACTATTCTGTGGTCATTTTTCTCTCAGCTAGCAATTCCCCTACAAAAAATATGATAAATTCAATCTAACCAAAATGCTAATAATTAATAATCATTTAATACAGGAGTCTCCAACCCCTGGACAGTGGACCAGTACTGGTCCGTGGCCCGTTAGGAACCACGCAGCACAGCAGGAGGTGAGCAGCGGTGGGGCAAGCATTACTGCTCTTGCTCTGGGCTCCGCCCCCCATCAGATCCGTAGCAGCCTTAGATTCTCAAAGGAGCACAAACCCTACTGTGCTGTGCATGTTCCTTATGAGAATCTAAGTAACGCCTGATGATCTGAGGTAGAAGTTTCATCGCGAAACCACTTCCCCGCTCAACTAAACCATCCGTGCAAAAACTGTTTCCCATGAGACTGGTCCCTGGTGCCAAAAAGGTTGGGGATCTATGATTTAACGGATTTCCCTGTCCAGAGGGAAATCCTTTTAGTAATGACTTTGGCCAGCTTGGACAACATGGCAAGACCTTGTCTCTACTAATTAAAAAAAAAAAAAAATTAGGTGTGGTAGTGGATGCCTGTGGTCCCAGCTACTCAGGAAGCTGAGGTGGGAGGATCACCTGAGCCCAGAGATGTCAAGGCTGCAGTGAGCCATAATTGTGCCACTGCACTCCAGCCAGGGCAACAAAGTGATACCCAATTTCAAAAAAAAAGAGTTAAAAAGAAAAAAAAAAGGACTTCTGAAGACCTCAATGACAGATAAGAAAATCTAAGGAATCTAAAAGCTACTCTGGTACCTCAAGTCAGTGACATAGGTGACTACATCTATTGCCCATGTTTAACACAAACCTCATCAAGGAGATCAAATCAATGAGTGTGAGGGTGAGAGGTGCCTTAAAAATCATCTAGGTCTCTGAGTCATGATTCTTGAACCTGGCCACACACTGGAATCTCCAACTCCCAGAGGAGAAGCAGATACCCAAAGATGCAAATTTCAAAGTCAGTGACAAAGCCAGGCCTAATACCCAGTCCTAACATTATGTGTTGATATGTGTACATACATACATATACACACATATGTATATATATGTATCATACTAAAAATATAAAGACATGTATGGGAAGGGCAAATATCCAATTTACAGCAGTGATTACCCTTTGGGGGATGACAAGGGAGTGTAACTGAGAAGAAATACACATGGTAGCTTCAAATGTACTGGTAATATTTTTATCAATATTTCTTAAACTGGGTGGTAATACCTAAGTATTTATCAAATTAGCCCTGTTACCTTTTTTTCTTTGGTTTTGTTTTTATTTTTGTTTCTTTGGGACAGGGTCTCACTTTGTCATCCAGGCTGGAGTACAATGGCACAATCATAGCTCGCTGAAACCTCCCACTGCTGGGCTTCAGCAATCCTCCCACTTCAGCCACACAAAGTGCTGAGATTACAAGGCATGCACCACTGCAGTAGGCCCTCATCATCTTTTGGATGTCTAAAATTTTGTAATTTAAAAAAAAAGATGGTATATAATCAAATGGATATCATGTTAGGAATTTAGTGAAATATCTCAGACTAGAAAATATTCAGAAAAGATATACTTTATGAGGCAGGCTTTGAAGGAAGACTAAAACACAGATTATTCTTTATGCAAAAAGTAACACAAACTTTTCTAAAAAAAAGTGTGAACAAAGGCAAAGCTGGGAGTACCCACAGCCTATAACCTAAATAAAGAACAGTGGGTGCCAAGCACGGTGGCTCACACCTGTAATCCCAGCATTCTGGGTGGCCAAGGCAGGTGGATCACCTGAGGTGAGAAGCTGGAGACCAACCCAGCCAACATGGTGAAACCCTGTCTCTACTAAAACACAAAAATGAGCTGGGCATGGTGGCGCCCACCTGTAATCCCAGTTACTCAAGAGCCTGAGGTACAAGAATCGCTTGAACCCAGGAGACGGGGGTTGCAGTGAGCCAAGACTGAGCCACTCTGTCTCAAAACAAAACAAAATTGTAGGGCCACAGTCCCACAGGGTTGTGGTGTGTCCCCTATTGCCATGCTGAGGTGCTGGATCCGAGAAATTGCTGGATCTGAGGGGCTAGATCCGAGACAGGACACAGAAGGACTGGAAAAGAGCAGCTGGGCTCAGGGGCTAGCCAGCCACCTATGAGCGGACATAGGCGAGGCCCAGAACGTCCAGAAGCGTCTGCATTTATTAGGTACAAGGCAGGGGGAAGGGTCGTGAGGTCATCTATAGTCTTAATGATAGGGCATATATAATCATGTGAGTAGCAAGCGAGGGGGCCACCCCATTAGGTCACCTAGTTAGAGAGGCGGGCCGTGCATAGTAGGGGGCTGTGCCGTGCGCAGTAGTAGAGGGTCATGTACAAAAAAGGAGGTCCGCCCCCATTAGGTCAACGGGGCAAGGAGGTGAGCTGTATGCAACAAGTGCCATGTGCAACACTTCTTATCTGGGGGCATAGAAGGATGCTGTAAACCAATGCAGTGGGAGCTGACAGAGTGTGCTCTTCTCTAAGATAATTTATAGGAGGAGGATGTGAGCCAGCCTAGTAGCACGAAAAAGCTGACATGGTGTACAGCCGCCGTGGCACGATTACTCCAGAGGGGTTCTTCTTCCTTGGTTGTTCGCGAGATCTCAGGCCTGAAGCCTACTTCCACAAGAACTGGATGCAAGGTACTGCCACTGCTTTTCAGGAGGAATAACTCTTGCTCCAAGCCAGCCATGCAGCGGGTATTGAGTGCTGCCGTCTAGGCCGACCTACCATGTAGCATATGCCCTTTCAGGCAGGGGTGCTACCACCTGGGTCACTGGTTCTTGTCCTGGCCTGGGTGTTTTTCCCATGTACTTGCTTCTGCTCTGTGGCTGCTCTAGGCATTCCTCCTACTACAAACTACTATGTGATTATATAGAAAGATTATATAAATCAGCACTAAATGTGTCAGTACAGCTCTGATTACAATCCATAATATAGAAAGGTTATATAAAACTAAGGTTATATATATATATATATATATAAGCTAGATATAAGATTATATGGAACTAAGTATGATTATATATATAAGCTAGATATAAGTAAACAGTAAGTTATACTTCAAGCACTAATTGTGCCTGGGGTCTGCACAGCTTTTCTTCCTCGGTGCCCATGTTGGGGGTTACCCACAAAAATAAAATATTTTTGAAAACCGCTGGACTGAAGTGCCCAGCTAGAAGGTACTGCTACAACTCAAAAGTGAGGGTCATAAAACCATGGAATGGGTTTTATGGGGTAGTACTCTCGGGAAAGAAAAGAGAAAAAATTAATCCACCAACTTTTTAATAGAAAATCTGATAGGCTTTGGTGACAAACTAGATGGGATAATGAAAGAGTAAGACCTCGCTGGGTGTGGTGGCTCACACCTGTAACCCCAGCACTTTTGGAGGCCAAGGCAGGCGGATCACGAGGTCAAGAGACCGAGGCCATCCTGGCCAACATGGTGAAACCCCCTCTTAACTAAAAATACAAAAATTAGCTGGGTGTGGTGGCACACGCCTGTAGTCCTAGCTACTCAGGAGGCTGAGGTAGGAGAATTGCTTGAACCCAGGAGGTGGAGGTTACAGTGAACTGAGATCACACCACTGAACTCTAGCCTGGCAACAGAGTGAGACTCTATCTCAAAAAAAAAAAAAAATTAAAGAGTAAGACCTACCAGAAAAAATTAAAAATGCCAACTGAGCAGCAGCTTCTTCTAGTCATACTTGAACATCAACAACATCGATAAGGCCATGTAAAAGTCAGCACTAAGGAAGTGTTATTCAAGGCAGAAAAGCAAAATGACACTTTTATAGGGATTATGAACAGAATAAGCAACAGAGACCAGGAAATTACAGAAAAAGATAACCACTACATCATGAAATGATAAGAAATAGAGTTTCAAAAAGGGGCATCACTGTATACAATGAGGGACTGCACAGCCTTTGTAGACCATCAGATGCAGAATTCTGGCACCTCCTCCACTTGACCACATTATTTAACCACTTTGAGCCTCACTTAACAAGGAAAACATAAAATATGACCAATATATTTGAACATATGGGGCTTCAAATATATTGGTCATATTTTATTTCTTTTTCTTTTTCATTTTTTTTTTTTTTTTTTTGAGAAACAGTTTGGTGCTTGTTGCCCAGGCTGGAGTGCAATGGCATCATCTCAGCTCACTGCAATCCTTGAACCCTCCTGGGTTCAAGCGATTCTCCTGCCTTGGCCTCCCGATTAGCTGGGATTACAGGCATGCGCCACCACAGGCCCAGCTAATTTTGTATTTTTAGTAGAGACAGGGTTTCTCCATGTTGATCAGGCTGGTCTCAAGCTCCCAACCTCAGGTGATCCACCCACTTTGGCCTCCCAAAATGCTGGGATTACAGGTGTGAACCACCGCACCTGGCCCATATTTTATTTCTTAAACTCAGTTGTGATACATAAATGTTTATTAAATCAGACCCCATTATCCTTCGTTGTTTTTGTTTTGTTTTTGCTATTTTGAGACAGGGTCTTGCTCTGTCCCAGGTGCTTTACATATCACCTCATTTAATCCCCACAATACATTTTACAGATGAAGAAATTGAACTTAGAGGTAGCGTAATAAGCAGCAGAGCCAGGATTACTATTTCTTAGGATTTAAACAATTATACGTAAATTTCCTGGCAAACAGGATGACCTCAAAATGAGTAGCTATATTTCATTATTAAGAGATAATGATCAATAAGGGCAAAACTGCCAGTAATTCCTATTATAGCCTTCCATGTGGCAAACTCTCTCAACATCCTCATCTATAAACTAGGATTAATGCCTATAACCCAACCTACTCCATAGGGTTGTTATGAAGATTACATATTATGAATATGAAAACGCTATGAAAAAATGTTAAGAGGCATTCGGATATAAGGGATTGATGCCACACACCTTTTGCCTTCAAAATACTCCAAAATAAGTCTCTGAATAAGCTAAAAATAAGTCTGTTAAATGGAAAACCACCACTTTGAAAAGTATAAATCACCATGGAATTACCACCTACACCTGCCCCTGACTCCTCCAGGTTCTCTAATGTCTCTCTACAAGGGCAGGGATTCTCTTACACTTTTTAATGAAATTCTGATTACTTACAGTACAGCTAATCAATAGAGAGCTTCACTTCAATTAAGAGTTGTTTAAACTGGCCTATTGTTTTCTCAGAGGTGCTCCTTCCAGTTCTTCCAGAAAAGAAAAAAGTGCCCAATTTTCTTCTATTGTATTAAAAGGGTGCCCAGTGAGTAGAATGCAGGTAACTTACAAAATGCTAGAAAAGAATATCAATTGACTTGCTCAAGATATCTGACAGCAGGTCGCTTTTGGAAACCCCTTCACAAATCCCGTCTTTTCACCTGAGCAGATGGCTTCCAGGCCTCAAGGCTCACATGTCTAGTCACACAATTCACAGTAGCCCCCAAAGTTCCTACCTTTTCAATTATCCCATGTTCTTGAACACGACACGTTTCATCTAAGAACCTCTAGCTGTCAAAGCATATGAACTCTTTAATCTTCACAACATCACTGAGGGATTACTATACTTATTTTATAAGTTAAAAATGAAAGACTGAGGTTAAATGTTTTAGCAACATCAAACAATTCGTTAAGTCATTCCTGGGGAGACAGGAATGAATATTACAAACTTCTGGCAATGGACAACCTAGATTTGGCTTCGTAAGATCATTGCAAATATTAGTTCAAACACATACACTCTTGTATGCATATATTTCCAACATATGTATCAAAGATTAAATATAAACTATTAATAACAGTAAATACCATACCAAAGCAGCACTATTTTTACACACAAAACTATATTGGGGGGAGGAGGTCTAATTCAAACCTCCCACTGTCTTGCATCCATAAATACTTTTGAACTTGAGGGGGTAGGGGGAGGAACACCTGTCAGAGCAGCACATCTACAATGTTTTACAGACTGTGTAGTTATTAATATTTAATTCCTTAGCCATAAGCAAACCACCTTCTCAAAAAAACAAAAAAGGCAGCATTACTTGACAAGAAAGTCTACCTGGTTGTAAGAAGACCAATAATTCCCCGGTTTTAGGTCTCCCAGACTTCGTGAACTTGCCAAGAGGAATCACCCCACCCGCCCCGGGAGGTCAGGCCGCGGGGACCCCGGCGCTGCCCACCCGACTTTCCACGCGCCAGGCCGCGGGGGAGACTCCGGCTCCCGCTCCCCTCAGGCCCCGCGTCGCCCCGTGGACAGACGCGGAGGGGCACTCAGACCCGCCTCCCGACCCTGGCGCGCCCGGCGCGGACCAGGCGGGCGGGGAAAGGGTCGCAGCAGGGCCTGGCCTAGCAGCCCCCGCCCCGCGGCCGCCAGCGCAGCTTCCCTCCTTCTTTCCGCTCCCCGATTCGTTACCTCTTAGGCGCCGGCGGCTGCTCCATGACGGCCGGGGACAGAGAGAGGGACCCCGTGGACCGCGAAGGCCGAAAGGAGGAAAGGAGCCGGAGCACCGGCCGGCCGAGCCCAGGGAACCACGGAGGGAAACTCTGGGAACTCGGACCAACTTTCCCGTAACTCCGCGGCGGATCTCCCTCCCGCTCCGGAGCACAGCTCCTCCCGCCCCGCCCCCGGCCGCCGGCCGCCCGCCCGCCTCCGGCAGCTGCCCAGAGACGGTGGGCGGGACCGGGAGCCGCGACGGGGGGCGGAGCCTGCAGCGGTCTGGGATGGCGGGCGGGGCCGGAGCCGCGGCGGGTGGGCGGGGCCGGGGACGAAGGCGGGGCTGGCCCGAGAGCCCGTTGACCGGGAAAAGGAGAAGGTTCTGCTAGAGCGAGGGGGCGAGGCCGGAGCCGCTCGAGGCTGGAGAAGGGCAAGTCCCTCCGAGCTAGCCCAGGGCCCCGCCCGTCGCTTGCCCTCGCTAGGGTTTGCCCTGATCAGATTTGATTCATTTCTTTGGCTTTCCCAAGGATACATCCAAACATCGTGTGAATCCGTTTGAAGTATTACTTTCTAACTGCCCACGCTTACCTCTCTAGTTCTGTTTATAATTACTGGTTGTGTTTTCCCCCAGCCATTTGACATGTGTAGGCCACAGTACTAGGGATACTTCCGGAAATTCTTGTTTCATTTTTATTGTGGACAAGCTCCTCGCTAAGTTTCACAATAATTACATCTAATTACAGAGAAAATAATTAGTGCAATGAGAGGTCTCGGTGCACCAAACTCAGTTCACTGGGCTCTTGCAGCTGTCCAATTGGGTAATGTGGCAAGCCTGTCACAGATTATGGTGCCAAGAATAATAGTCCAGAAAAGCATGTTTCCTTCCCTTTTTGGTTCTCTCCCACAACCTGATCCCCGTATCCCTCATCCCATTGTAATTTGACCACTGCATGTATCCATATTGTAGGTATACTTTTAACTTTAAATTTCATATATAGATACCTTTCATATAACAATATATAGCTGCTACATGGATTTGCTTGTTTTTGTCAGAAATTGTCAAGATGGGCCCAGCACGAGTGGCTCATGCCTGTAATTCCAGCACTTTGGGAAGCCGAGTCGGGCAGACCACTTGAGCTCAGGAATTCAAGGCCAGCCTGGCCAACATGGTGAAACTCTGTCTCTACTAAAAATAAAAAAATTAGCAGGGTGTGGTGATGCACCTGTACTCCCAGCTATTTGGGAGGCTGAGGCAAGAGAATCGCTTGAACCTGGAGGCAGAGGTTGCAGTGAGCTGAGATGGCGCCCCTGTACACCAGGCTGGGTGACAGAGCAGAGTCTGTCAAGAAAGGAAAGAAAGGAAGGAAAGGAAGAAAGGAAGAAAAAGAAAGAAAGAGAAAGAGAGAAAGAAAGAGAGGAAGGAAAGGAAGGAAGGAAGAAGAAAGAAAGAGAAAGAGAGAGGAAAGAGAGACGGAAAGGAGGGAGGGAGGGAGGGAAGGAAGGAAGGAAGGGACGGAAGGAATTGTCAAGATGTAGAGTCATATAGAGTTTTCTTGGAGGTTAGAACAATAAATATGAAGAGAATGTTAAAGGAAACAAATTTGAAGAGAATGTTGAATAATGTGAATATTTGCCAAAATTAAACTTGTCTATTAGCAGCTAATACAAATTTAGTTTAGTCCTCTTTTTGCATTGTTTCACTATGTAATAAACTTGCACTATTTATTTTCAAACCATTATGATCATTTTTGAAACTCAAATTTTGAGAACAAAGAAAAGGTTTTGTTTTTGGTTTGTGTTTGTTTTCAGACAGGGTCTCACTGTCACCCAGGCTGGAATGCAGTGGTGTGATCATGCCTCACTGCAGCCTCAGCCTCCTGGGCTCAAGCAATCTTCCCACCTTTGCCTCCCAAACTGGCACCACCCTGCCTGGCTACACAATTTTATACTTGTTTGCATTTATTAAAGACCCACAGTCTGACTGTTCAGAAGTAACAGGACAATAACAATTTAGAAACCTAAATATTTAAAATGTTAAAGCTGAGAAGAAGCTTTGAAATTACCCAACGCTACCCCCCACTCTCATCTTCACTTCTTCACTTCCATGCCATACTCCCTTTTTTTTAGATGGAGTTTTGTTCTTGTCACCCAGGCTGGAGTGCAATGGCGTAATCTCGGCTCACTGCAACCTTCACCTCCCTGGTTCAAGCAATTCTCCCACTTCAGCCACTGTAGCAGCTGGGATTACAGGTGCCCACCACCACGCCTAGCTAATTTTTTGTATTTTTAGTAGAGATGGGAGTTTCACTATGTTGGCCAGTCTGGTCTCAAACTCCTGACCTCAGGCTATCCACCTGCCTCAGCCTCCCAAAGCTGGGATTACAGGCATGAGCCACTGCCCCCGCTCACTCCCATTTTTCTGTTTCATAAGAGAAACCTTTTAAGGAAGGCTGGGTGAGGTGGTTCACACCTTCAACTCTAACACTGGAAGTCCAAGGCAGGCAGATAGCTTGAGCTCAGGAGTTCGAGCCCAGCCTGAGAAACATGGTGAAACCCTATCTCTAAAAAAAACAAAAATAGCTGGGCATGGTGGCATGCACCTGTAGTCCTACCTACTAGAGAGGCCACGGTAGGAGGATTGCCTAAGCCCAGGAGGCCAAGGCTTCAGTGAGCCATGATCAAGCTACTGCATTCCAGCCGGAGCAATAGAGTAAGACCCTGTTTCAAAAAAGAGAGAAAGAAAAAAGGATAAATAAATAAATAAAATGATCTCTGAATTGTTTTACCAACTGTAATTTCCAAGGAGACTTCCCCGATCAAACCACCAGTGCCATCACCCACTTCCTGTCACTCACACTTAAGTTGTGAAAGAGATGCCTGTCTTATATAGGTCCGTAGTACCCTGTGTTGGCTTTGTATGAAACTTATCACACTATATTGAAGTTCTGTTTATTAGACTGTCATCCCAACTCAACTATGAGTTGATTGAAAGTTGAGCCATATCTTTATTCTCGATACCTTGCATAGCAAGTGCCTGATACATAGTAAGGGCACTGGGTTGGATAGCTTCCTTTTAGTCCTGCAGAATTATTCTCCATTCTTTTCCATCTGCTCTCGGCTCTGAGAGCAGAAGCCCCTTGGCTTTTGGTTGGGTCTGATGATAGGCCCAGCAAGAGATCATCTGAGGGAGAAAGGAGGGTGAAACTATTTGATGCCCTGTTCCCTTCCTGTGATGTCACCTAGGGCTAGCCGTGTTCCAGAGAATCATGGCTCTTCGCAAGGCAAACTACTCTACCCAATTATCGCTTCTTCCCCTTGACCCTTTGGGCCTAGGTGTCATGGCTGCTTTGCTATTCCCTGGGTTTCTTCTCTATGTCCTATGTTCCCCTAACCTCAATCCTCAATTGATGCTTTGTAAATTAAACTCTCTTCAACTGATCCTATGATTGTACCTTCTAAAGGGCTTATGATCCTGACTGATATGCCCATAAAGAATTGTGGAAGGAGGCGCGATAATATCAGAAAATAAATTTCTAAGGTCTTTCTTCAACTTGAAAAGGGAGAAGGCTAATAAATATCATATGACTCCTCCATTTTCTCATTAAATCCTTAAAACTACCTTGTGAAGTAGTTATTTCCATTTTATAGGTGAGAAAACTGAGGTTCAAAAGTGTGAAAGGAGTTGCCCTAGGACAAACAGAATGTCTGTATTCTAATCCAGGCCTTTATGACTCCAAAGCTGGGCCTCATTCCACTGTATATCAGTCAACAAATATTTCTTGAGCACCTAAATATGTCAGGCACTGTTCTGGGTGCTGGAGATTCATCAGTGAAGAAAAGAGACAGACAAAAATCCCTGCCTTCAGTGGGTGTGGTTTACATTCTGGATGAGAAAACATAATAAGATTAAAAAGTACCTAATAGAGCATGTTAGATATTGAAAACTGATAAGGAAAAAAAGTGAAATGGAGAAAGGGAATATAAAGTGAAGGGGAAGAGGCCAGATGCAGTGGCTCAAGCCTGTAATCCCAGCACTTTGGGAGGCCAAGGTGAGCGGATCACTTGAGGTCAGGAGTTTGAGACCAGCTTGGCCAACATAGTGAAACCCTGTCTCTACTAAAAAAATACAAAAATTATCTGGGTGTGGTGGTGATCGCCTATAATCCCAGCTACTCAGGGGTTTGAGGCAGGAGAATTGTGTGAACGCAGGAGACAGAGGTTATAGTGAGCAAAGATCACGCCACTGAACCCCAGCCTCGGCAACAGAGCAAAACGCTGCCTCAAAAACAAAAAAAAAAAGGCCAGGCGCTGTGGCTCATGCCTATAATCCCAGCACTTTGGGAGGCCAAGGTGGGCAGATCTCCTGAGGTTGGGAGTTCAAGACCGTCCTGACCAACATGGAGAAGCCCCGTCTCTATTAAAAATACAAAAAATTAGCCGGGCGTGCTGGTGCATGCCTGTAATCACAGCTACTTGGGAGGCTGAGGCACAAGAATCACTTGAACCCAGGAGGCGGAGGTTGCAGTGAGCCGAGATCGCACCATTGCACTCCAGCCTGGGCAACAAGTGCAAAACTTCGTCTCAGAAAAATAAATAAAAATAAAGTGGAGGGAAGGGATGGAATTCAGGTAGGATGGCAAAGGAAGATCTCAATGAGAGAGTAAGGAAGTGGAGGCCAGGGCCATGCAGATAGCATGAATGTGAGGCCAAGGGAACAATAAGTGCTAAGGCCCAAAGGCAGGAGTGTGCCTGGTGTGTTGTGTGTTACTGAATAAAAGCAATTTTTTTTTCTCCTGAATTAGAAGAAGAAAAAAGTGCCTCAAGCTTCTGTTTTACTTTGTCTGTGGAAAGTCAACTTGAAAATTCCGAAAAGAAAGCATAGAAGTCATCATTCAAACTGCAAATTAGGGGCAGCAGCATTCATGAACATCTGAGATACAGATAAGGGTCACCCAGCTTCACTTAACTGTGAAATTAAGGTAATCTGTTTCTGCTTCCAACAGCTCCATTTGAAATCGAGATTAAATATACACTTTAATTATACTAGCAAACAACTGATTACAATTCTCAGTTGAGTGCTTTAAGAGAAATGGGAGAGAAATCTGCAACCTGAGATCCAGTTCCTTTGAATAACGAAAAGCACATTCTTTGTAACTGAATACTTACATCACAATGTTTAAAATATTAAGATAGAAAAATATTAAGGTAAAAAAAATTTTCCTTGTACTAGTTGCAGCTATGCATTGAAACTACAATTTTGTATCTCTCTTAGGCTGGAGTACAGTGGCACAATCAAAGCCCACTACAATCTTGAACTCCTAGGCTCAAGGAATACTTCTGCCTTAGCCTCCCAAGTAGCCAGGACTACAGGCATCCACCACCATGCCCAGCTAAGTTTATTTTTGAGTTTTGTAGAGACAGGGGTCTCACTGTGTTACCCAGACTGCTCTTGAACTCCTGGTCTCAAGAAATCCTCCCACCTTATGCTCCCAAAGTGCTGGAATTACAGGCATGAGCCACCATGCCCAGCCTCATTTTTATATTTGTTGGAAAAATAATATTAATTAACAAATGTTAATTAATCTTCTCTGCTATAATAAGAAAGAGTTTGGAGGAGAGAAATCTCTAATCAAATATATTGTGTAGGTTTTTATTTGCAGGAAAATTTGGAAATGTTTTCCTTCAAGACGTAACTTTACAAAACATTTTCTCTTGATCTGCTCTCTTTTCTAACTCAGTTTTATAGTTAGTTTGAAACTAGCATGTTGCATTTGAATTTAACCTCTGTCCTCCTTTATCATAACAATTTTTTTTTTTTTTTTTTTTTTTTTGCTCTGTTGCCAGGCTGGAGTGCAGTGGCATGTTCTCGGCTCACTGCAACCTCTACCTTCCGGGTTCAAGCGATTCTCCTGCCTCAGCCTCCCCAGTAGCTGGAACTACAGGTGTGTGCCACCATGCCCAGCTAATTTTTGTATTTTTAGCAGAGACAGGGGTTTCATCATCGAGACCAGGTCTCGAACTCCTGACCTCAGGTGATCCGCCCACCTTGGTCTCCCAAAGCACTAGGCTTACAGTCATGAGCCATATCAACAATCTTAAACTATTATTTAACTTGTTCCTCTGACCATGCTGTGAGCCTCTTGGGAATAAGGACAGTATCTTCTTCTATTTGTCATCTCAGGAGTCTAGCATAACTATTAACTACAAGTAACAACTCAAAATGATTTTTAAAACAAGAAGCCTAGAAGGAGATGTTTCTGGGTTTGAATAATTCTTCAGTTTACTTCCATTTCTTGTTGTCAGCTTAAGAATCACAAGGTTCATAGGTTTGGAGTGGAGCGCTTTATTTCTCATAAAAGGTTGCAGCCTGCAGGCTGGCCGTCCTGCAATCTGGGAAGCATAGCCTCTGTCAGGAACTGGAAGTAGGCACTTTAAAGAAGGAAGAATGAGACAGGAATTGGGCTGAACGAATTGGCTAAGTATACATATTCAACAGGTTGTAGAAGGAGCTATGAATATTCACAAAGGAGAGGCGCTCACATGCACAATAAGCAAACGTGCATGTTACGTATGTCCCATGTTCACTTTGGGGTGGAAACTTAACATTTCAATGCATTAAAATTAAGCTGTATACTTCAAAATGTGAAACAGAAGACACGTCCTCTGTAAATCAGCCAGAACCAGTCCATGGTAGTCACTTACCAGAAAGGAATGCTGGTCAGTTGTACTGTCAAAACCACAAAAAAAAAGAGTCCAGCAAGTCTTTCAAAAGGGCTAGTTCCTGTTTAGCTCTTAGGAAGGAAAGTCTAATGGCAATTAGCAAGGGAAGAGGTATAATGAGATATGTCTGACCTCCCATCCTGTCATAGCCGAGAACTTAGTTTTTAAGGTTTCTCTGTGGTCCCCTTGGCCAACGGGGATCCATTCAGTTGACTGCAAAGCCTAGGATTTCGTTTTTACTTCTCACTGTTCTGCTGTGCACAGCAGACCTAGTTGTCTCCTCAAACTATCTCCTACCCTTCCCATGGTCAAGATGGCCACTGGTGTTCCAGACCTTCCATGGAGACATGACAATGCCCAGCACCAGAAGAGAATTATTTATCTCTGAATACAATTTTTATAAGATGGTAGGAAACATCTATTCCAGAAGCCCCTTTGCAGACTTCCCTGCATGTCCTATTGGCTAGAAATGTGTCACAGACATGGTGATGAAAAATGCCAAACTGTGTAACATATTTGAAGAGATTTATTCTGAGCCAAATGTAAGGACAATGACCTCAGGAGGCCTTGAGAACATGTGCCCAAGGTGGTTGGGTTACAGTTTGATTTTACACACTTTAGAGAGAGAGAAACTATAGGCAAAAACATAAATCAATTTACATAAGGTTTATATTGGTTTGGCCTGGAAAAACAGGGCATCTCAAAGTCGGGAGGGGGAGAGTTCCAGGTCATAGGAGGATCCAAAGATTTCCTGATTGACAGGTGGTTGAAAGAGTTCAGTTTTGCCTAAAGAGTTCAAGTCAGCAGAAAGAAAGTCTTGTGGTTAAGATAAAGGGGCTTATGGGATCCAATGTTCTTGTTACATAGATGGAGACTCCAGGTAGCTGACTTCAAAGAGAATAGATGGCAAATGTCTCTTAGCAGATCTGAAAAGGTGTCAGACTCAGTTAAATCTCTCCTGGATCAGGAAAACATATGGAAAGGGAAGAGGGTTCTCTAGAGAAAGTAAATTATTCCCACAAGCGACAGCTTTGCAGGGCCATTCTGAAGTATGTCAAAGAAATATATTTGGTGGTAAAAACACTTTGATTTCCTTTAGAGTCTGTTATTTGTCATGTGATGTGACCAGAGGCAGTTTGGAGTTGGTATCTCATTGCTACAAAGAGTCTGTTCTGTCAGTCTGAGGATCGCTATTTTAATGTTAACACTGGTTAGTTGTGTCTAAACTCTACTTCCGTCATAACCTGAACGAGTTTTTCAGGTTTCTTTGGAATCCCTTGGCCAAAAGTAGGTTGAATTAGTCAGTTGGGGGGCTTCAATTTTAGTTTTGTTATCTCTGACAAAGAAAAGGGGATAACCAAAACCTGTTAAGACTATTTGTGATTCACCCCATGGAGGTGGGCTTAGAACTGAGGCTAGGACCAGGTTTCCCTGAAGCTTATGGCAAAAAGAAGAATGCAGAGAAGAACTGAGAAAAGAAAAAACCTTTATCTGAGGGATGTGAGTCTTTAAAAATTATCAGGCCCAGTGAGACAGCAATCACATTCTACTCCCTCACAACCACCTGTTGAGCTATGTATTCATCGCTCTCTTTTTTTTTTTTTCAATTGACAGCAGGTACTGTTTGTTAACTGACCAGCTTAGAAAAATAATCATGGGAGACACCTTAGTTCATTCTTCTAATAAGCCTGTTGATCTGATCCTCCCTGTTGCCAGCATCTCCACCTTCTACAAAATGGGTGGTCTTTTTCTTCATTCCGCCTCGTGGAGAAGATAATTTAAAGGGCCACAGGAAGTTATTTGCTTCTTTGAAACGTTTTCCAACAGTATAGATCTCATGAATCAGATTCTCCATGCAAATGATGCCATATTTTCCAAGAGATCGAGCAATCAGAGTGTTATCTGTCAAAGCAACTCGCTTCTTTTTGATTTTGCCATAACCACATTTGTAGATTAGTTCATTTACTGACTTCAGATTTGGGTACCCCTATGCAGTATATGGCTCTACAATCCTCAGCATGTTAATTGAAGCCTTGTTGAGCTTCACAAAGGTTCCATTGAAGATTTGACGAAGGCAGAGAAGCTGCAACACCTTTTGGACCTTTGGGCTCACACCATTGATACCTCTGATCCTGATGACAAACGCCAATTTGGGTTCTGCAGGTACATAGAAGTTGCCAGCTTTCCTTGCCATCCTCGCCATTCGAATTTCAGTTCTGTACATCTGCCTATATCCCTTGTGATAATGCTTCGCTTTTTCATAGATAAGCTTCCTCCTTGCCTTTTGAAGCATCTTTTGGACAAACTTCTTTCTCAGGCGCTTGATCTTCAGCTTTCCGAAATTCCTTCGCTTTTTCTTAAGGGTTTCTGGCACAGCAGGAACCTTCTTCTTCTTTTCTTCTACACCCTCCATGGTTCCAACCAGAAAAAGAGGACGTCCGTATCCATCTCTTAAAACTGCTTGCTACTGGCACAAGTTGCTACAAGTGTACCTAATAATGTAGCACCAGACACCATAACCCACACTTTACAGTTGAACAATGTATTGCAGATCAATAGCTTATGTTATTTTAATATACATTCTTGGCAATGGACCTGCCTCTTCTTTCCCTTTAAAATTGCACTTGTAACTGCCACTAACTGGAGTGCATATTCATGGCAACTTGAATCTGTGCTCCCAGGTTGCCATCTTCCAGCTTGACCCAAATAAACTCTCTACTTATATTAATTTTGCCTCAGCTTCTTCCTTTCCATCAACAGAACAAAATTGGAATCCTATTATTAAGAAAAAATGGGTAAATTGTAATTAGACAATAGCCTACAATGTCTGCTACACACAAGTACCCAGAACATTATAATCAATGGATAAATGTTTGTTAGATGAATGAATGGATGTCCACACAAAGAAAAGATAAAGAGGCTGGGAGGTCCAAGATCGAGGGCCTGGCAGATTCAGGGTCTGGTGAGGGCCCACTCCCTGATTCACAGACAGCCATTTCCAGCCTTGTGTCTTCACGTGGTAGAAAAGGTAAACAACTTCCTCAGACCTCTTTTGTAAGGATATTAATTCCATTCATGAGGTTAGCCCTCATGACTTAATCACCTCCAAAGTCCCCAACTCCAAATGCCATCACCTTCATGGTTAGGATATAAGGAATTTAAAGAGACACTAATTCATAAAGTATATATTGTGTCAACCTTAAATGATGAGATTCAGAAAATATAATTAAGTATAGAGTTTATTCCAACCTAAAGCTTTCCAATGACCTTCTGATGAACAGCAGTTACAAGTTTGGGATAAGGAAAAAAGAAGAGGCAATTCCTAAATTGTTACCAGAAATTTACATTAAAATAACATAAGCTAATTTTTTTTTTTTTTTGACATGGAGTTTAATTCTTGTTGCCCAGGCTGGAGTGCAATGGCGTGATCTCAGCTCACTGTAAACTCTGCCTCCCAGGTTCAAGCTATTCTCCTGCCTCAGCCTCCTCAGTAGCTGGGATTACAGCCATGTGCCACCACGGCTGGCTAACTTTTTTTGTATTTTTAGTAGAGATGAGGTTTCACCATGTTGACTAGGCTGGTCTCGAACTCCTGACCTCAGGTGATCCACTGCCTCACCCACTCAATAGCTTATGTTATTTCTTGGCTATTCATTTTTCTTTGAATCACAAAGTCCAAGAACAAAGTCTCTAACTCAAAAGAGATAGTGAAGAAGTGAAGAGAGTGGGTGAGGCAGCTAGTCAGGAACAACATGCCTTATGTACAAACCTAAGTTCCAGAACAAGCTGAAGATCTCTCAAAACACGGCAAGGATTGGTTAAGACACTAAACACAGGCACAGAGCTGACGAAGAAAAAGGAATCAACACTAAGAATTTGATAAACTTCGTGAGATGAAGCCCTTTCATGATGAGTCTTTAGGTATATTAATATAAGGAAACTTGTCCAGGTGCGGTGACTCACACCTATAATCCTAGAGCTTTGGGAGGCCCAGACAGGAGGATCCCTTGAGGCCAGGAGTTCAAGACTAGCCTGGGCAACACAGCGTGGACCCCCATCTCTACCAAAAAATGTAAAAGTCAACTGGGCATAGTGGCACACACCTGTAGTCCTAACTACTTGGGAAGCTGATGTAGAAAGATCACTTGAGCCCAGGAGTTTGAGGCTTCAGTGAGCTATGATTGTACCACTGCACTCCAGCCTGGGTGACAGAGCAAGACCCTGTCTCTAAAAATAAATCAATTAGTCTGAGAGTGGTGGCTCACACCTATAATCCCAGCACTTTGGGAGGCCAAGGTGGGTGGATCACTTGAGGTCAAGAGTTTGAGACCAGCCTGGTCTACATGGTGAAACCATGTCTCTACTAAAAATACAAAAAAAAAAAAAGTGTGGTGGAGTTGTGGTAGGGCACGCCTGCATTCCCAGCTACTCTAGAGGCTGAGGCAGAAGACTCGCTTGGACCCTAGAGGCAGAGGTTGCAGTGGGCCAAAATAATGCCATTGCCCTCCAACCTAGGTGACAGAATGAGACTCTGTCAAAAATTAATTAGTTAACTAATTAATTTGAAAATATATAAGAAACCTAAACTCTATAAACCAATATGCTTCATACTTTAATCATTTTTCTTTATGTATTTTTGGTCTTTCAATTTCTTTTTATTCCTGCCTGTGGCCTCTATGAATAATTTCTTTTGCATCTTGACTGAACGAAGTAGAAAGAAGACTTGCTTATTTCTAGGCAAAGGAAGTTAGGGAAGTAAGAATACCCCTAGATAAGTGTGTAGTGGTGGCATCAGTTAACGCTGTTGCAAAACAGGGCAATGAGGCCTAGAGCAGGAGGGGAAAAGGAGGGGAGGTAGATGCTTAGACAGACAGAAGCTGAGGTAACAATGAGCTACTCTAAGGCCAGTCCGAGCATGTGATACATTCAAAGCAAGCTCAAATTCAATTGCAAAAAGTTGGGAAAGATGAAGATTTTTACTAACAATCTCACGGAAATGCCGAGCGAGGAATTACATACGTATTAACACAGCAAAATTTCCTCAAAATCCTCTTTACCAGTCTTTTTCTTAAAGTTTTCCTGAAAAGCTGCCCAAATAACATCTCCCTTGCTCATCAAACTCTCCAGGTTCTTCCCGTTTCTCATACTCACTGTTCTCTCCCTCCCCGACGACTTGGCCCCCACCCTATCATTGAGGCAGTTTACCCTCCTTGGCTATTACTTCAAGCCCTTTCCTGACACACAAGAGAATAATTTGACTTTCTTCTTCTTTGCTTTTGTTGTTTGTTTGTTTGTTTAGTGGGGGATTGAGACAAGTGCTCACTCTGTCACCCAGGCTGGAGTCCAGTTGCGTGATCTAGGCTCACTGCAGCCTCAAATTCCCAGGCTCAGGTAATGCTTTTGTCTCAGCCTCCGGAGTAGCTGGGACTACAGGTGTGCACCAGTAGGCCTGGCTAATTTTAAATTTTTTTCATAGCGATGGAGGGGTCCCACTATGTTGCCTAGGCTGGTCTTGAACTCCTGGGCTAAAGCAATCTTCCTGCTTCAGCCTCCCAAGCGGTAGGATTACAGACATGAGCCACCGTGCCCAGCCTAACCTCCTTCTTAACACAACATTTTATAGGGAGATAAGAAATGAAGGATCCTTCCTTCAGTGGGTGGGAGAAGCAGGAGGGAGAAAGACTGAATATTCAAACTTGAGTATTTTTGTTCCTTTCAAACATTCTTTTTATTAACATTTATTTAGTAAGTTGCCCGACACAGATAACGAAGTGTGGTCCCTAACCTGACACTGTGGAGTAGCCCCATTTCAATCTTCCTTTTGCTCTTTCTTTGGAATTCCTTTCCAAAGGGAGTGATTCCCTTAAAACAGTTTTTTTGTTGTTGTTGTTTTTTTTTTGCTTATCGAAATGATTATTTTACAAAAATTATCCATGGAATATTTTTACATGGTTAATTTCCCTCAGGCATTTAAACTATTACTTCAATCTCAGTCTTCACTGAGAAAGAGAGTAAGATGACTATGGCTTCTAAAATTTCCTTTGAAACAAAATAAAAGGTATTAGAAAAGTTATCTCAGGGGCGCCTTACTAATAAATCATCATCCAAGGGTTTTGAATAGCTCGAAAGTAAAAAAAAAAAATAGATTTTTCTGCTGTATAATCAGTTGTTATAAAATACACTTGACAAAGAACTGCTGAATTATCTCTTTATAGTTAGCCACAAATAAGGGGGGAAAGAGTAAGAGAAGCTTCTGAACACCACAGATGTATGCTTAGTAAACTGAAATTATTTTGAAAAAAATAAAGAATAAGAGCATTAAAAGTATAGGCTGGGTCCAGTGGCTGACACTGTAATTCCAGCACTTTGGGAGGCTGAGGCAGATGGATCATTGAGGCCAGGAGTTCGAAAGCAGCACGGTCAACATGGTGAAACTCCATCTCTACTGAAAATACAAAAAATTAGCTAGGCATGGTGGCGCATGTCTGTAATCCAGCTACTCACGAGGCTGAAGTGTGAGAATCACTTGAACCCAGGAGGCAGAGGTTGCAGTGAGCCAAGAATGCACCATTTCACTGCACTACAGCCTGGGCAACAGAGACTCTGTCT